>NW_020897800.1:1854021-2051984 GCF_003984885.1 Neopelma chrysocephalum
GAGAGAGGGAGAGAGGAAGAAAAGCAGAGAGGAGAGAGGGAGAAGAGACAGGAGACATGAAAGAGGGAGAGAGGAGGGAGAGAAAGAGGAGGGAGGAGAGAAGAGACAGAGGAGAGAGCAGCCCTCGTGATCTTTGAGTCTGAAGATCAGAAAACAGCAAAAAAATCCCCCCCCAAAAGCTGGAGAGAGGGTGTGTGGTCTCCCAGTACCTCATCCTGCTGCAGCCCTGAGAGCTTCCTCCTCCTCCTCTGCTCTCTGGGGAGCAGCTGATCCTGCAGCTTTGCTCCTTCAGCTGGTGCTGCCCATATGGGAGATGCTTTGAGGTCCAGATGCTCCCCTTGGAAAGCCTGCCACGGGTCTTTGCTTTTTTCTGTGGTTTCTTCTCTTTTCAAGGTGGTGATTTTGATCTGTAAAGCAGAAAAATTCCATTAAACTCTTTTTCTTTGTTCCCCCCTGTACTTTTGTGCATAACCCTCTTTTGGAAGCTGTTCTTCTCCCATCCCTTCAACTCTTACATTCTTAATCTCTCCTTTCAACCCTTTTCTTCCTGTATTTGTTGTGAATTTGATAGCACAGGACAGCTGCAGCCATGCTCTCATTAGCATTAGACCATTAATCTTATGTCCTGTGCATGTGATGAGTGTTCAATTAAGAAACATTTGGGATTTGCTCTTTTCTGACCTGTAATGGATCAAAACTGCTTGAAACACTCTTCTTGGTTCCTCTGTTTTTCAGGGAGGCTTTCAGCTGTCCCTCCAGCCTTCTCACTTTCTGCTCTCTGAATTTTCTCACTTCACTGGTTATGAGATTTGCTTCACCCACAAACTAGAGATGAGGGGAAAAAAAAAAACAAAGATCCAAACCCAAGATCCTGGTTTTGTTCAAGAAACTCTGATGCTTGAAGAACAAAGTCCTTTGCACAGTAACAACAGCAGTGCAAACTATTTATGATTTTCTGAATAAAGGTAATATATTTACTAATAATATATTTAGTTTTACCTTCTCCTGAACTTTAGTTTTACCTTCTCAGAGCCTTTTAGGCTGCTGACTATTTCCTTGAAGTGTCTCTCTCTCAGTTGTAATAACCTTACAGTTTGTAGAAATTCCAGCACTAAAAATACATGTTCTGAGTTGTCCTTCAGGAGATGCAGAACGTCCCTGGTGTCACCATCAGCTGATAAATCCTGGAAGAGAAAATGCTCCTGGGAAATGTGTGAACCTCCTTTGGTTATTTTAGTTTCTGCACAACACATCGAGGACAGAGGTTTTGGAAATGCCATCAAAGACAGTGGAAATCTGGTAAAAAACATGTCAGTCCTATAGAGCCTTTAATTTTGCTGTTTATAAACACCCAAATCACAAACTCCCAACTGCTGAAAATAAATTTAAGGCTCACAAAGGAACCTTGAGTAAATCTATGTTAAAATGAATCTGAAGTAGCAAATCCCAGCATAGTTGCAATTCTTTTTTGGCATTAAAAAAATAATGCAATACACTGTAATCTGGAGTTAACTGTCCCATTTAACTAAACAGACACAATTCCTGAAAGTCTTTAAATTTAGGTTTTGTAACAACACACTGGAGGAGCTGCAGGTTCTAAACCAAACCAGCAAGAGAACTTTACTTCTCCCACGAGGTGTTCCAGGCCTGTGCCCTCCTTTTGGCACCTCAAGGCCACCTTCTTGAGCCTGGAGGAGTCTTGGAGCAAAGTGACTGTTTCCCTCAGGTGTCTCTGAGACAGGATGGAATAAGCCACAAGATTCCCAAATTTCCCTCCTTCGGTCTCCTGGATGATTTGTGCTTCTCTGGCTTTTATCTGGGAAAGAAAAAAAAACAATGTGACAAAGTCTTAGAGGCTTGAGGAAGTGTGGGAATGTTCCAGTTGCGGAATCAGAACCACAGGATCCACCACAGGGTTGGAAAAGACTTTTGGGATCCAGTCACTGCAGGTTGGAAAACAGGGATCCAGAGGGGTGGGAAACGAAGCACCCTAAAAACAATCCAATTTCCAAAGGGGCTCTTAAAATTTTCCTTTGACAGTTAGAGAAACATTTGGTCAGTGGTTCTCCCCAAACATTGTTAATTTTTCAAAAAGAAGCAAATGGGCCAATATGCTTCTTTTACCTTCCCTTACGTGACTCCTTAATGCTTAATTCTCTCTGAGGGCTTGAGGTCAAGGTCAACCCTTGATATCTTTTAAGTTCTATATATAGACTTATATATAATACTATTTTCAGGGCAAAGAGCAGAGAACAGACCTGTGCTGAGGCTGCAACCTTAATATAATTAAGGTGGGCTCTGCCCCTTCCAGGGTTGTGATAGCTGACTCAATGTTTTTTTCTGGGGAAGAAGAATAATTACTTATTTATCAGCAGTGAAATGAAGCAGCATGCTCCTGGTGAAGCACCTAAAATGGGGCTAAAATAACAGGGCCAGAGGTTTTCCTGAGGTCCCTAAATAAATGACAACACAAATGTTTCAGCTGCTGTACCTTCTCCTCTGTCTGTGTTTGAAGTTCCAGCCTAAACTGTGCCTGCATCTTCCTCAGCTCAGCCTCTGCCTCCGTGTCCAACCCTTTCAGCAGATCCCCCTCCTGGTGGTGCTGCTGGAGAAAAGCCACTGCTCTCGTCACTTGCTGTCCCTCTCTGCTCTGAGCAACCTCCTGGGTGACTTCTTCACCATTATTTTTGTGGCCCAAACTGCTCAGGATGCTCCTCACACCTTCTGGACAGCTCAGGGTCTGAAGAAGGTAAGTGAAGGGAAATGAGAAAATTAATTTTTTTTTAATAGAAATTCGCTTTTTCTTTTTTTCTTTTTCTTTTTTTTCTTTTTTTTTTTTCCTTTTCCCCCCCCCCTTTTTTCCCCCCCCTTTTTTTTCCCTTTTCCAGCATTGACCATAATCACAGGGCTTTGAACGGTGGGGTTTGTGCTAGGCTGACCCTGTGCCTGCACACCTGTAGGTTTTCAGCCAGGATGGGCAACTTTGCCCTCAAAATCTTGTGAATTCCCTTGAGGCATGAAAACCATGCAGTGCCTCTACCTGGAGGTTGCAGTAGAGGTCCAGGACCCTGTAGAGACACATTTGTCTCAGAGCTTCCAGCTTCACTATCTTCACTGCTGAAACCTGGAGCATTTGAGTGACAGAGTCTGGGGAATGCTGGACTTCCCTGGGGTGTTGTTTCTGCCAAGCAAAAGAAAATAAAGGGTAGGGGGGTTTTTTATAACAAATATATTCTATATATTCAATACTAATGAGGGTGGGCACCAGAAGTAGAGAATTTTTCCAGGGAGACCTGGATCATTTAGGATTCTGGGACGCATCAGGAGCTCTGATAACTCCCCTGCAGTGTGTCTGTACCCCCAGGGAAGGTGAAGTCCATCCTTGCCCAGCAGGGAGGTGACAATGACATAAAAAAGCGCCTTAAACTCACCTGCTGCTCAGGGAACTCCCAATGTGGGGGTTGTGAGCCAAGAAGACAAAGTGACAACTGCTGTGGGATTTCTTGCAGGATGTGCAGGGGCTGTTTGGGCACTGTCAGCTCTGGGCTGAGGCCCAAATGTTTGATTTCCTGCAGTTGTCTCTCACACAAGGCTTGCCCAGCGTGGTGGTGCTGTTCTGACAGGGCTTTCAGGAGTGAATCCTTGGAGACAGTGGCTTCTCTTCCTTTCCTGCTCTTCAGGCCCTGAAAATATTACAGACATCCCAACTTGAAACTTCTTCGGGATCAGGGGCATCAAAAGAATTGAGTCCCACCAAGCCCCAGATGCAAAAAACAGATCCAGAAACCAGATGTCACTTAAGCACCATGAAAAGCCTGATTTATTGTGGGATTAAGTACCTAAGAATGACTGAAAATGAGATCTCTGCCCCTTGTCCTTTAACTTGAGAGGGGACAACTAATTTAGGTTCTGTTTGGCTTTGCAATAGCCGGAAGATTTCTTTCTTCTCAAACTGTTTTGTTTAATTTCCTTTTATGAAGCGACGTGGGAAAATGGAAAGGAATTCAAATAGTGGAAAACTTCTCCTCCTGTGTATCAGCTGAGACCTCTGAGATGACACAATGCCAGCCTTACCCAGCTTCCTTTGTGGTGTTCCTCTTCCTCAGCCTTGGATTCACAAAAGGAACAGAGAGTGTTCATTTCTTCTGCCAGCAGGGACAGCTCCAGATGTGCCAGTTCACAGGCATGTTTCTCCAAGAGAAACCTGCAGCCAGAGAGGCAGGAGACAGGCTGAAAACACATCCCTGTTTTTATGTGGTCATCACTTGGCTCATCCACACCAACCTGGAGAACAGGAGCCTCCTGTTGAGCCACACCCGACCCCCAAATCTGAGCCTGGTGGGGAGAGAAACCTTCCAAACTTGTGAATAATGTATTTTTTTGTAACTAAAAAGGCAGAGGCAATTAAGGCAGAACAAGGATTTCTTTACCTTGTCTGGACTTCTTGTTGCATGTGGCTGATCCTTTCTGAGGGTGAAGTGGGCAGGAGAGGGGATATTGTGGAAGCTGAAGTGCTCTCCTGCCTTGCTTCAGCTCTTAATGCCTCTGTGGGAGCAGCAGATGCTTTTAAAGTGCTGCTTGATGAGTAGCCTGTAGAAGAAACACGAGAAAATGTATTTACTGCAAGATATTAATTGTTTTGCAGAAGATAGATTCATTTTGGTGAGGCCTGGCAAGAGAAAACTTGAGCCTAACAAGTGAATTCAGGGCTTATCCCACCCTGTGGCAAGTTTACACATGTCATAAAGGCTTTGCTCATTGAGTCAAGGAGATCTTTAACTCTTACAAAATAGAACCAAAGTCTGATTTTTCAGCTGTCAGAAGGAGAATCTCTTTCTAGAATGGAAGTTAAAAGGATCCAACCTGTTTTTCAAGGCCAGGCTAAAATAAGGTAACGCTCTTACCTGGTGTCTCAGGTGATAAACTTCTTTTGCTGTTTTCCTCCAGCATCTGAACCAGGGACTTGAGCAGAGGGATCAGGTTTTGTTGGATTTCCTTGGATGTGCCATGTGAGACCCCACTGATGCCATAAAATCTGGTTGTCTGATAGTTTTCAAAGCACCGTCGAGAGCCCGAGAAAAGCACCTGAAAACCA
The DNA here is from genome assembly GCF_003984885.1 of Neopelma chrysocephalum. Taxonomy (NCBI): domain Eukaryota; kingdom Metazoa; phylum Chordata; class Aves; order Passeriformes; family Pipridae; genus Neopelma; species Neopelma chrysocephalum. Next base: position 1,859,117 of record NW_020897800.1, read on the forward strand.
GCACAAAGCAGAGAGAGGCCATTTCGTGCCTGCCAAGAACATCATTTGAAAAAAAGCCTTTTCTTGAAAACCTGATATTGCCAGTTCACACTGTTCAGTGACTCCATGGGATGTTACAGCACTTTGCCTCAGGAATTTAAAACCCTTTTCCAATTGTTGTCCCACAGCCCCCAACTCTTAGATTTATTTTTTTCTGCATCCTTCAAGCTGACAGAGAAGCTGTAAGGTGTGATTTTTAACTTGCATTTGATGTCCTTCCCGTGCCAGTTTGCTGTTGTTTTGCAGGGCTCTGATCCCTGGCTGGGGTGTTCTTGGATGGTGTTCTCAGAGCGTGGCAGCTGCTCCTGCTTTTGTCAGACAAGCACCACAACTGCTTTTATTTGCAGTACCTTTGCCTGCTGTGCTTGGATGATTGACAAGTCCCTCAAATATTCCAGCCTGGTGTGTGCAGTCTCCACACTGGCTTGTTGTTTCAGGATCCATTCCTGAGACTCAGAGGCGAGGGCGAGCATGAGCTGGAAGAAATAATACAAAATATAACTGCAAATCCTGGCTTTCATTGCTTTTCTCACACATATCCAGGCCAGTCACCATCTGGGAAGCTGCTGTGACAGCTCTGGAGCATTTGTGGCCATGTAGCCCTCAAAAAACAGCCACAGAAGCTGCAGGTGATGCAAAGAAGAGCTAAGGTAAAAGCTTCCTGGCAATATGTTTTGATGAAGTCTGTTTGCCACTCAATCAGCAATTGGTGTAACTTCAGCAGGTCGTGCTGGGGCAGAAGCAGGTGCCTGCTCTGTAGAACCAGAACTTGCCTGGAGAAGCACTGGGGATGTTCCTGGAAGTGGGAATATCTCAGTACAGTGGGCTCAGAGCTTTAATCCTGTCTTTGAACACAGAATGTTCTGTGCTGGGGCCCAGGCTCAGCCCAGCAGTGCCCTCACCTTTCTGACCCTCAGCCCTGGTGCTGCCTCAGCCCCTGGGATGTGGCTCCTGCTCCTCTCTCCCTCTCTCAGCTGCAGGAATATCCGCTCTTCTTCCACTTGCATCTTTTCCATGAGCTCCAGCAGCTTCTCCAGTGCCTTCCTGACCTCCAGCAGGACCTGTATTTCCCGTTCTTCCTCCTCTCTGTCAGCTGTAAGAAGCCAATATTAGCAGAATCATCCACCTGAGAATCCACTGGGAATTCCCAGGGCAAACCTCGAGCCATTTTCCCTCTGTGTGATTCACACCTGCACTCTTCATCTTTTATAACATCCCAGTTTTCAGATCCTACCTCTGCATTGTCTTGCTTCAGGAGGACACAAGTAATTCCTGAGGCTCAGGGTGACCTGTCAGAGGGATCACACAGCACAGAAAGCAGTTGGGCTGGAGCTGCCCTTTCGTACCTTTGAACAGCACAGACAGTTCAGTGGCCACCTGGCTACCAAAATATTTGGAGGTTCGTCTCTCAGCTTCCTGCAGAGAGGAGACTTTCAGAAAATGGCACAGTTCCTCAATGTCTTCCAGTTTTTCCTTGAGTTGTACCTGTAAGAAATGGAAGAGGAGAGGGAGCTTTAGATGGTGTTGCCAAGTCGGGAGATCAGGAATTGGTGGGAGGCACTTTTCCTTTGCAGAGAGAGCAAGAGCTTGGCTGACTGGGTTAATGCTTTTTTGTAGCCTTGTAATTATTCTGATTTGAATTTTTGATACTTGTGAATCCCTAAGGAATTTTTAAAGAACTTTCCTGGAGCCAGCTCCAAAAAAAAAAAAAAAGCAGCACCATACCTGTTGTGCCTTCCCCTTTTTTACAGCATCAAGGACATCAAGAAATAGAGAGTTCAGCTTTTTAAGGAGCCCTTCTTCCTTTTTCCTTCTGCAGTGCCAGTATAGATGCCTTGACTTTATTTCCTTTTCTAGAAAGTCCAGCTGTAAAGCAACAACAGACACAACAGTTCAGCTTTGCAGGAAGCTGAAGAAGGATTATAAATGTGATTAAAGCCAGTGCTGACATCTCCTCTCAATGCCTTTCACAGCATATATCCAACTTTGTTGCCACAAGGGGTGAGTGTTTGCAGTCCTAAGTCTGTGCATGTCATAATTCATGTCCAAATCAATGTCTCAATATCTGGGGGTAGGGGAAAGATATCAAATAGACTTCAAAGATATAGAAGGCACAAAGACCAGCAGAAGAAGACAGAAATAGAAGGAAGAAAAAAAGCAGATAATGAAAAGAGAAGTATAATGACATATTTCTGTAATTTTGTACTGTAAGCAAATACTACTTGTGGGGCAGAGAAATAAGTGAAATTTCCACCATGTAGCAGAAAAGCACCAACAAAGAATTTTCCCCAGATAACAAACCTGCAAGTAAAGAGAGTTTGCTGGAGCTTTATTTACCAGATCTGGATCTGTGGCTCTCCTGGGTAAAGCTCCAAGGGACTGAACAGCAGGAATCACGTTGTGTGTCCAGGGGTTTCTTTGGGCACCTATAACAGGCCCAATTTCACCTGTAATTGGACTTATGGCCCTGGCACCAATAGTGATGGGGACGAGGCCTGTGGATAAGGAAAAACTAAGTGTAATATTTAGAATTTTAGACCACAAATGCCACATTTTCCATTCAGAGTCGAGGTAGAAACTGCTCTGTTTTGATAGGGTGATTTAACATGTCTTTGTTATTTATTGTTTACATCATCCAACTCAATTTCCTTCTCTACCTTTTCCATTTGTATCTTCCATGGTTCCTGCAAGTGGGGAAGGCTGCCCAGTATTCCAATCACAGTCTATTCCCAGGATTGGAACCATCAAACTGGATCCACTGGGATCTGGGATTTCCATTCCAAACACTGCAGGGATCCACATCTCTGTGCCAGGGTATCTGATCATACCTGGTTTGTTCAAAAGAGGTGAAAAACATAAAACATTGAACAGGTTTGTGATGGAAAGAACTGCTTTCCCTTCCAGGGGGCTGAAGTGCTGTTATTCCTGCTGCAGCTTCCAGTTAACACCTGGCTGGGGGCATCACCAGGTTTGCTAGAGCAAAGCTATTTTGGCAAAAAGCTTCCTGGAAGTTTGAGGTCTTGGCCAAACCCAGTGATGGGATCACAGAACGTGCTGAGCTGGAAAGGACCCACGAGGATCATCAAATCCAAACCTTAGCCCTGCACAGGATCCTCCCCAAGAGTCACATTGGTTTCACTGCTGTCCCCTGTGGTGTGATGGCATGGAAACAGGCTGCTTGCTTTGTACCTACCCAGTTTTCCACCGTTGCTCCTGATCCTTGCAGCCACCTCCTGCTTTCCCCCCAGGCTCTGCAGGCGCTGCAGGGCGTGGTGGCACTTGGCGGCCAAAGACTCCTCCAGCTCCTCTGCTGCAGCCTTCAGTGCTGCCAATCTCTCTGCTGCCAGGCAGGAACCTTCCAGAAAGGATGCCTTGAAGTGCTTTAGGGCGTCCAGCACTCGGGTTTGTGCCAGCAGCCAGTCGTTCTCCAGCACAGCCTGGTGCCCTCCGGCGTGGGGCACGACCCTGCCCTGCTGCAGGTGAACCCCCTGCACCCGGCACAGCTTCCCACTCAGAGGATCAGTGAAGGAATCTCCCAGGAGCATCGGGTGTCCAGAAGGGCCCACCAGGCCACCAAGAGGTAAAACTCTTCCTGCAGTCAAGGAACAGGAGAAACAAGGGCAGAACATCACCTGGGGTCCAGCCCTTCCCTGCCAGGAAAAGGCACCTTGAGCGTTTGCTTCGAGGGAATCAGAAATGGGTTTGATGGGACACGTGGAGGGGAACTGGGGATTTTGAGGTCATTTATAAAATGATTTGGCTCACAAAATGCTCTTAAATAAGTCCCCTACTTCCTGCTTTACAAAAAGGTTAAGCTCCCCACTCCTCCTTTTGAGTCTAGTATATATTTTAAAATAAGCAATAAAAAGTACAGGTATGTGAAAATGCTTTTTAAAAATCTAGAGCTTCACCCTCCCCAAGCTTCTTGATGATGCATTTCATGCTACTTTATTTAATATTATAATAGAGCAATGACCATCTTGAAGTCAAATCAGCTTCAGTGGCTGTGTCACAGTTAAGGAATGGTGACCTCAGGCATCTCTTGCAGAGTCACCAGATAGTTTTAGTGAATTACAAAGTGATAAATTTGTGAGAAACAGAGTCTCAGATAAATAGCTTTTCAAATTAGAATTTATTATGTGGTAAAAGCAAACAGTGCTGTGGTGACAGGAGGAGATAGAACCTCTCCTAGGCCTGCCACCCTGATACAGTGCATGAGCCTGATATTTATTCCAAACATCCCATACATATTCATTACATCACATTCATATACATTTTACATCACTATTGCAGGTATTTGACATATGTTTATTCTCACAGCTAAGACTAATTTGTTATCTCTACATCAAGTTATAAATTCACATGTTCTTTGATAAGAGGTGCCAGCAAGCTTTTTGACCTGACCCAGCTTGGACATAATTCCTGGCGAGGAGGACGGGGAAGGTTGGTCTGTTTTCTGTCTTTATGGGGGTGCAATTAAGTTTTACAACCTATTTGTTTTCTTCTTTCCTAGGATGACCCGAATTATCACCTGTGTTTATCAAATTGTAAAGCAGAACTATAAGAGGGAGAAGGATTAGTGTCTGGAAAAGACCTACCAGTGCTACCATCCAGACCAACTCCAAGGATTGGGACGATCTTGCCTCCCTCTGGCTCCATCATGGGCCCCCAAAGCTCCAGAGGTGCCAACATGCCCGTCAGAGGGTTCAGGTATGTGCCACCCACTGCCAGGCTCTGCCCCGTGCCAGGGTGGATGGTGACCCCCAGCACTGGCACTTCCATCCCTGTCACTGGATCCGACATGAGGCCTCCCATGCTGAAGGTTTTCCCGGGATACAGGACTGGGAGCTTTGTCTCCACGGGCAGGTCAGTGCTGGGACAGACTGGGTAAGGAATGTAGGGAAATATGGGCACTCCGGGCTCGTGTCGCCCACCTGCAGGCAGGACCAGGAGAGATTTGGTTATGCGAAGTAGGGGAAGGCTTTTCAAATTTAATTCTTTGGCTTTGGCCATTCCCTAAAAGCTGCAGGTTTCCTAGCATTTAATTTGTATAGTTTAAAGAACAGAGGGGCTGAAATCTGTCAGAAATTAGGAATATCTCAACACTCCCTTGTCTCCAAGCCTTGTAACATCAAATATATCTCTACAGTAGGTCTTACATCCACCTGAACAGCACCACCTTGCTGATGAGAACCTTTCTCAGAGTTTCTTTAGGTTCTGTCACAGGAAAAGTACATTTGAGTGCAGCAAATTGGGCTTATTTGGTTTGTCCTCTGTTTTGCTTTAACCAAACCCCCCCACTGTAACTGTGCTCCACAATCAGGCAGTTGGACCAATTGATGGTTGGATTGTGGCACTTACCCGAGCCAGAATCAGCAGCACAGACCAGCCTGGAGCTGGTGGGATCCTAACCAACATTCCCAGCTTGGGGAAGCACCTTTCCAGTCTGGGGGTGCAGGAAATGGTGGCTGGGAACTGGTCCAGGGCAGTGGCTGCTCAGCAGGAGGGAGCAGTGAGGGAAAGGAATCAACAACCCAGTGATGGGATCCACATAGACCATGTCAGGTGCTCCAGCAGTGCCATTGGAGCCTAAAAACAGGTCACAATAGGTGGGGAGGGGGGAGAAGAAACAGCCTGTAGGTCTTGCACAATGTGGGAGGTGTGGGAGGGGGTTGCTGGTTTATAAAAATCATTTACAAGGGCAGGAAAGGGGTGAAAATAAATAAACTGAGCTTTTCTCCTTTTACAGAAGGTGCCTGTGGGGAAATGCCTGCAGCACAGGGCAGTTCCATCCTCTCCCTGCCCTGCCTGAGCTTTGTGACACTGAGGGGATTGATGGTTCCTAAATGTCCACTCAGGGTTTTGGGTTTCGTGGCCTCAACCTGCAACAGCCACTGGAACATCCAAGGTGGGTTTTGTTGTCCTGTTTTTACTTCTGTGCCCCTTAAAAGGGTGAAAGGAAGAGGGATCTTGGTGTCTGGGTACCTTTTATGGTTTGTCACACCAAAACACGGGTGAGAATGTCAGAAAACAGCCAACAATATGAGAACAAATTGGTTGCACTCAGTGAGACACCCACAGAATAGTTCATTGCCCTCTCCATTGCTGGGAGGTAATTAGCCAGTACCCAAGGATCTTAATGAGTGCAAATCTGACATTCTCCCTAAGAAAAAACACAGAAACCTTCTGCTGATGGCTTTGCTTCAGTAACAACCCCTGAATTCACAAGTTGTTAGTGGGAATTCAAGGAGGATGTTTTCTGAATACTCTCTTTTTTGACTTGGCTGTGGGTTCCTCTGTGACCTGGCTGGTTTTTGTGACCTGTATTTTCTCAGCTCTGCTGCCCTGCCCTGCCCACAGCTCCTCACACGCTAACACAGACTCCAAACAGGTTTCTGGAGGCTGCAGTTACCCACGAGCTCCTGCTGGGTGAGTGTCCTGGTTTGATCCTGGCTCAGAAGGGGAGCTCCTGTCCCTTCCCCCAGCACTCCCCAGGCTTTGAGGTGGTGACTCTCCTTCAATATTACACTTGACATCCTGCTGATTGCAGCCTCCACCCGGGCCAACAGCCTGCAATTCAAGAGATAAAATAGTTATTGCTGAAGGTGAGAGAAGAGTTTAAACAGAGCAGTAAAGGGAGAATTTTGGTGGGTGTACAAATTATATCTGCATTTGGCAATTAGAGGGCTTGATGAGTATTTGCTTTGGCTGATGGAGTGTGAAAACACCACTTTGTTTCTGTGTTTTCTGTTCATGACACCATTCTGATCCTGCCAGGGATCAGGGGTGGCACACTGGCTTTAGCTGCTGTGGCATCCCAGAGCCACGTCACTTGGGACACTCAAAATATTCCTGTTCCCGAGATTCCCCCCAAAAAAAGAAAGAATTTGTTCAGCGCGCTGGGTCTGGTCTCACACCGAGTTTTTCGGGGAGAAAAGACCCTTTGGGTTTAATTTTCATACATTTTGTAGTTTCACAAAATCTCATCCTTTTTCAGATAAGCTTAATATATTCATTTTTGCCTAAAAAATGTTTCTTTTCTCTGAAAAGGGGCTTTTCCCTTCCTTCTGCTTGGTTGCGAGGTCAGAAATGATGGATCTTCCTTCATTCTTAGCCCAAAGAGAGAAAAGAAACCTCTGTGTGCAAAATTTCCACATGGCCTCAAAAGATTTTAATTTTGAGGAACTGTTATATTTCCCTTATCCAACCCAAAAAGACTCTGACACCCAGGTCCAGTTTAGAACTTGGATATCTTACAATACGCTTCTAAAAAACCTGTATTTTATTTCTCATAAATGTGAAAATTATGATCTGCACCATCTGATCTGCTGGATCGAGGATCATTTTTGAACTTGCAGGTGTTGGTATTGCCAACCACAGGCCAAAAATCTGCGGGCCAGGAACACTTCCCTTGCCAGGGAAGGAAAGCTGCAGAGAACTTTGCCCTTTTTTTGGTACCTTGTGCAATCCTGTGCTCGTTCTCCTTCAGGAGCTGCTCCCTCTGTGAGTGTCTGTGCCAACCTGAGCCCCTCCCTGAGGGCAGAGTTGAACAGGACACAATTCTCCTCCTGCCACTCCAACTCCTGCTGCAACAACCTCATCTGCCTGCTCAGGCTTTCCTCGTACCCAGCAGCCAAATCCTTCCTTCGCTGCATCTCCTCCTCTGCCTGGGTGGGAGAGAAAATCCAGAAAAACTATTTTCCTTTTTTTATATTATTTATTTATTTATTTTAAATCCAGAAGAAGTATTTTCCTTTATTTTATTTATTTATTTATTTATTTATTTATTTTAAATCCAGAAGAAGTATTTTCCTTTATTTTATTTATTTATTTATTTATTTATTTTAAATCCAGAAGTATTTTCCTTTTTTTTTTTATTTATTTATTTTTTTAAAATCCAGAAGTATTTTCCATTTATTTATTTATTTATTTATTTTTAAATCCAGAAGAAGTATTTTCCTTTATTTTTTTATTTAATTTTTTTTCTGCCCTTTGCTAAAATGGCAAAGATTAGAAATTTAAATGATTTTAAATGATTTTGGTGCGTCCATTTGAGCTGACAGCTCTAATATGCTGAATTACAATCATCCAGCTTCTGAGTAGGCTGATAACTCAGGGCATCCTTTTAACATTTCCTTAAATGAAAATTACCTTTTGCAACTCCTTACTGTGTTGCTCATAATTTTCCATGTGAAACCATGGGTATATTTCTCTTTTCGAGCCATGAAATGGTTTCATTCAATGGAGCTTTAGTTACAATGGAACACTGCAACTCCCAGAAAAATCAATGAAACAGATCCCAGTGTATCTTCCTTGTTAAAAATATTGACGTATTGACATAAAGACAAAAATATTGACAAGTTACATTGTCTATTTCAATGCAAAGTCAATGCAATTAAATGACAATACAATAAGTTATGACATAAACACCTTGTGATGTGAAAAGAGAAGCTGCAACACACACACTCAAGCAGATGAATTTATAGCAGAGACCACCCCCCAGAAGAATTGGGGTGCATGGATGTATCACATTAAGAAAATAATAATAAATAATAATATTTCAGAGATGAGTTTCTGTGTCAGCACGAAGCAGCAGCAGCAGCTTTAAATGCTGTCAAGACCCAGTTGCTCCCACATATTCCAATCAATTGTTTTGCAGCCTGTGAAATATTAAATTTCTGCAGTTTTAAAAGTGACGTTTTACATGACCCAGCCTAAAATTTTTAAAAGAGAGCCCTGAGAATTTGTTATTCTGTGTATAAATGTCACTGGACTGAGCTCTACCTGCTGCTTTGCCTTCCCATAACCCTCTGTCCCCTCTGTGCTTTCAGCCTCCACCTTTTCTGGGATACTCAGAGTCTTGATCCAAAGGTTTTTCAGTGCAGACATTTCACTGGTGAGCCTCTGATACAGAATTTTTACCTGAGGTCCAAAACAAAAAGAAAAGAAAGAACCATAAGAGATGATTTGGAGTCTCCCTTAAAAAAAAACAAACCTCTTTATGGAACCAAAGCACAGGCTGGTGTCAGTTTTCAGCACAAACACATTAATGCCCTGTCTCAGATTAGAGTACAAGGATTTCTCCACGTTATTTATCTGTTAAGTGCTTGTTGTAATCCAGCTCCCTCTGCTGTCCTTTAAACCTCACGTGGAATTACACGAGGACCACAGGTGGATTCATCCTTGGGGCTGCAAAAGGCTCTTCCATCGCTTTCAACTGAGATATTTATTGTAAAATTCAAATAACCCGCTCACATGTTACTGTGTGTTCATTTATTCATTTCTTCTCAGGTTAATCTGTGACCAGGAAATCCGTATTATTTTCGTTTTCCAGAGGAAAAATTGAAGCTGGAAGATGAAGTCGTTTTCCAAAAATTGTATCAGGTCAGTACCATAAGAAAACCAAATTATTCTGCCTTGAGGTCACTGCTTTTCCCACTCTATTACATGTTATAAACAATGTGAGGATATATTTGTATTATGTGCTCTGAAAAGGTGAAAGTTGAAATAAAACATCAAAGGTTAATGAAAAATGGTCACAGATAAAGTTACATGTTTTAGGTTTTTTTCTGCATAAAAAGCAGCCCTGAACAGGATTTACCTCTTCTTTGAAGTGGCCCAGTGTGGCTGTGACAGACAGGGACTGTCTCAGCAGCAGCTCAAAGAAGACATTGGTGTTAAAGGACTCCAGGTCAATCTGTTCCTCAGGCTCCCAACCATCCCCTCTCCTTGGGAAACAGGCTGAAACACGGACATTCATTGATTAATTTTAATTTTTAGTATTTATTTTTTAATTCCAGGCCGGTTTGGCACAAAGATGCCTGGGAACCCCTGGATGGAGCAGCCTTTGCCCGCTGCTGGATGTGGCTCTGGGGCTCCAGCACAGCAGGAACCAGGCAGAGCCCCTGGTTTTTGGGGTTTCTGTGCCCTGACCTGTTCCATGGGTGCTGCAGGATTCCCCAGCCCCCCTGCCCTGGAGCTGCAGCGAGGGGTGATGTTTTTTGATGGAAAAGACTCTTGGAATACGGGAGGAGTAGCTGTCCAGGTTGTACTGGAGCTGCTGCCTTCGGAATGCAGGGCAGGGGCTGCCCCTCTGGGACCAGCCAAGGCCGTGGCAGAGGAGCTGCAAAACACCACAGAATGAAACAAGTAAAGTTCCTTTTCCTCTTTGGACACGTCCTGTCGGGGTGTGATCCACATATTCCTCACTCAGCCAGCAGGATCCATCCTCACCTGTCCAGCACAGACCCCCAGAGTCTGGTTTCTAAATATATCATTAATTTATTCCAAACCAGCAGAATTAGTAATCCCAGCAGATAAGGCTGAAGCCAAGGGGAAGGAAGTGCAGTTATCTGCTGTTTGCATCTGCTGGCTGAATAAATCACATTTTCTCTCATTACCTCAGCAGTCTGGCTGCAGAAAAAAAAAATATCCTGTTGAATTCAGGACATGCTACAAAAAAAAAAAAGAATGACTTTGGGGGGTTAACAGTCTGAAAGACCATCTTGGGTTTGGATCTCAGGTATTTTTGTGGTTGCTGGGACTCCTGTCTGAGTAAGGAAAGCAAACTTGAACGTTGGAGAAACTTATTCATGGCTGACAGTTTTTTGTCAAAGCTTTTCAGGACTTATTTATGTTTTCTTTATTTTGAGGCAGGTTTGGTCGGGCATTTAAACAAAAAAAAATTAATTGTCATCTTGTTGATGAATCAGAAAATGGGAATGAAGTTCATTTATACCCTGAATGTCTCCAAGTGGCCCATGTGAGAGGTAAATATCCTGGGGCTTTGATGGCACTGGATCAATCCATAGGGACAGATTTTACCCCTTTATGTAAAACATGAGACTGAGTTACAAGTAATTCTAATTTTCAGCTTTATAGGGAGGAGGTCACTTGTGGGATTCTTGCCTAAAACCTTATAATATCCTTTAAAAAACCCGAATTTTGTGCGACTCTCACTTACTGTCAGTGCCACAGAGGCAAAAAGCAACAGGAGGAGTCCTGTGCTGACTCCAGCAATTGCTGCCCAGTCAGGTTTGAGGAGGAGCTCCCTCTTCCTGGCAATTCCCACCTGGACAGCAAACCTGGGGGTTGTGGGCAGGAAAGGCCCCTCTTCATAGCACTGTCCTCCCGGGGGCATCACCCTCAGGTACTGCAAGGGAAAGGCCAGTCACGCATCTCATTTAAATATGCACAAGGATTTCTGTAAAAAGGGTTATTTTGGCTGTCACAGAGTCCAGGCTTTGCAGGAGTTGCATCATTTAACCCCCATTTTTAACCCCCACAGATGCAAACTCACCTATTTATTGCTGCACTCACTTAGTATTAAAAATAAAAAAAGAGATGCTCACTATTATTTTTAAAACTTCCTGCATTTCCAAACATCCACGTGGAGCCTGGAATGCTGTGCCAAGAGGGGACAACCCCGAGAATGCAAAGATTCCCGGATACAAACCATCCTCTTGTGCCTGTTGCTGCTCAGGCGGAGCACGAAGGTCCCGGGCTCCTGGAACTGGAAAAGGAAGAGCAGGAATTCCTGGGAGGCCTCTCTGACCTCCTCCCTGAGGCTCCTGAAGTCTCCCCAGTCAAACTCAGCGTTGGTGTTGTACAGGTTGTTTCTAGGAGGGAAAGGACAAGAGTTTTCCTCACTATTCCTGGGATTTTTTTGGGATTTATTGAGGCAGAGCTGTTGTCCATCACACCAGGGAATAGCTGAGCATCACTGGGAATTTAGGCACTGGACCTCTAATTGTTCACACACCTCCAGTGTTTACTCACCCTCAGTTTTATTTTGGGCTGCTCCAACCACTTTCCCCCCCCGAAAAAAATAAGAAGTACCCTAAGATTAGGTACTTAGGTACAATTAACCCCAAGAAGGATGTTTAACCTGAAAAAGGATGTTTATTTAGCAGTGCAAAAATAATTACTGGGAAACCTTACAGGTGTTTGGTCAATGTGGAAACCAGATGTGGTTTCTTTTATTGATTACATATCCCTGGTGTTAGTTGTGATTTGTAATTGGATGAATGGCAGAAATTAAATCAAAATAGGCCATAGGGGAGGGAACCCACAAACCCACCCTAAGAAATAACTGTCCCACAGGCAGAGCTCCCAAGGCTCTCAGGGCAGTAGGAACCAGCAGATAAAAACCTAAAGCTTAGCTCCAGTAAGATCCTAAAACTTACTGGCTGCAAAAAAGGGAAGAGAACTTAAAAGTCAGGTGGAAGGACAATACAGGGTAAGTCATGAGAAGCCAAGTTGCAAAGAGTGTGAACACAGGTCAGAAAGAGCATCAGGAACAGCATGTGTAGATTTAATTTTGCTTATTTTAATAGGCCAACGTTAATTTGTGAATGACTGACATGCTGTTTCCTACCATGCCACAGCCTTCTCTGTGAAAAATGCATTGAAGTGCATTTAATAATGAGAATTCTGTTCTTTCTGGTCGTGTTTTGTCTTAATTCTGTGTGGAAAAAAGTGCAAAGCTCCTCCTTGTTCTCTGTAGCTGATGTAAAAGGGCACTGGCTGAGTTCTGTTTGTACTCACACATCATAAACTGGGTAATGCTCCTTGGAGATGATGAACAGGAGGGTGACATTCCCACTGATGCAGGTGATGGGATTCAGGATGCCCGGGAATGCAGCTCGTGGGGTGGAGTTGGGAGGGCTCAGGCTTTGCACCCAGGAACCCCCCAGTTCTTCCTGCCCAGGCTTATCTGTAACAGCACAAACCTTGTTAAGTTTGGATCATTACTGAGCTTTTCTCTCCACAGAACAGCTCAGGAGAAGGGTTTTGTTTGAATTCTCCACGAGCAGGAATCAGCTGGTGAGTTCTGTTGGATTTAACTCCTGTTGTTTCCTACCCGGGTCAGTGTTGATGAGACAAAGCACAATTAAATCTTAGAGGAGTTGTGTTAAATACCTGCTTTGGAGTTTTGTAGAACTCACCTGGAGCTGTTGCTGAAGGAGGGTTGTTTTTATGATGTGAGGAAGCCTCGTTCAACATGATGAACTTGTGAAACAGTTCAGGGTCAGGATTATACACCCCTAAAAATCCTCTCCCTGAAGTGGTGCAAAAAAACATTGGTCATTTCTGGGTTTCAGCACGTTGAATTTTGCCTTTCCTTCTATAGAGCATCTGCTCACCAAAGGCCCCAGGTGTGACTGGCAAAATCTAAACCCCAATTGAATATTTTTTAGCACATTCTTCTCATTCTAGGGCAGGGCTTTAAAATGCTTGGGCCTTATTCAAAGCCTTTAGGGTTTGTTTGATGTTGCAAGACCTGTTCCTGAAGTAGCAACTGGTTTAACTTGGCTGAAGCCAATGAACATGTGCAAAGAGCACATGGGCAAATGATTCTGTCCTATTGTGACTAAATTTTCACTCTGAGCTGTGCAAATAGTGCTCTTGGTTCTGGAATCCTGGAAGGGGGGAAATGTTTAACTGCTTCTCATTCTACTTGGTAAAAGCACATGAAAATCTGAAGCACAAGAGAAAAATCAGATAAAGGATTGAAAAGGGAGTCTTTTGACAGGCAAAGAGATTCTCCATCCCTGTTTATCGTAATTCAGGGACTGGGGGAAAATCTCTGAATATCTGTCCTTTCCTGTGATGCTGGAAATACACACATCTCAAATCAATGTTCTGGGATTGAGTAGGATAAGCTTTGCATGGAGTGATAAACTAATATTGCTTCATGCTCTCGGGATATAAGCAGCAAAGTTTCTTATTATTTGTGTTTTAAATACCCTGGAAAGGCTTATTGTGACTAAACCCCATTTAATACCCTGCTAATGCTACAGCTGTTGTTATTCTTTCCCTTACCACTCATCTCCACAATGTATGTTGGGTGGGTGGATTTGCCTTGCTCTGAAGCACAGACATCTTTTAGAGAGAAATATGGTCTTAGTAGAACTGTTCTTAAGTCTTCTAAGAAAACAGCAGCCTAAGAGAAAAGAGTTCAAGAATTATTTTACATTCTATTTTCTCACGGTTGCAATGTCAGAGCAGGTGCAAAAATACTCTGTGCGTGTCATAGAATATTTGGTTTATTTTATTCTAGAATTTGCTAAGAAAAAGAAATGAAAGATGTTATTTTGAGAGTCTGGAGAGCCTGGCAAAACCAGGCAGGTTGTGGAAGTTCCCCCGGGTTTTACCTTGCTTCCATTGCTGTGGGTGAGGAGCAGCTGAGCTCTTCTCCCTGCACAGGTGAACTGCAGGGTGTCCCTTTGCTGCCTCCTACACTGAGAGTCACACACCCCCTCCAGGCTGTCGGTGAGACAAATGCAGAGGCCAAGGACCTTGTCATAGCCCTGATAATCTCTGGGGGCAGCACAGACCTGCAGGAGGAAGTACAGAAATAACATCAGCAGTCCGAGTCGGGTTCTTTGAGCGAGCAGGGGAACCTGGGGTTGCTATTTCAGGCTGAAGAAGAGGCAAAACCTCTGTGAAAAACCCTGATAACACTTGGTTGCCACGCTGGCTGTGCCCTCTGAGGGAAGGAACTTGCTTTTAGGGCATTTCCTGCCTGGTCTATGCATTTAACAAGTGTTAAAATTGCAATACCTTCTGTGAGCAATACCGGGCCCATCCTTTCTTGGTCAGACACTGCCCTTCCTGATTTCGGGAGGCTGAATCTCGACAAACCTCATAGGCTTGTCTGACACAGTGTCTTCCATCCCCTGAGGAGCTCTGGTGCCCTGGGGGGCAGGTGCACTGGGCATCACGGGGCTGCAAAGGAAACCAGGGGCTGGTTTAGGAACCTGCAGCAGGGACAGAGCAGCGTCTGCACTGGGGCTGCTCCTCAGCTGAGCGAGCTCAGGTGGAGCTTTGGTGGCCACACACACACACCCAAACCTCCCAGTGGTTGATGTTGTCCCCAGAAACCCAGGATAGATGTAGATCTGTGTCCTAGTTAGAACAGCTGGGACCAGTTCATCACTGGATGGGTGTAACCCAAAACTGTGTATTCCATAGCCTTCCATGCCATTTCCCAGAAACTGTTCTCAATAGAGCATTTACACCCTCTGCCCAGAGCAGCCCTGACCCCTCAGGCTGTAAACTGGGTGTTCAGAGGCCTGTGAGACAGGAGGATGTTCCTGTCCTCACACCCAGTGTGGAACTCCCCACCTTGAGAGAGGTACTGGGCATTCCTGCCTGAACTGGAGGATATATAATCTTGGGGTCTTGGGACTTTTTTAACCACTTGTGGGATCCAGAGGAAGACTGAGACCACCACTCTCAACCAGACTGAGACCACCACTCCTGCCCAGACTGCACCAGCACTCTCACCAATAGGTTTTTTCCCCTCTCCTTTTCCTTTGGACTCAGGGGGCCCAACAAACCCCACTCTGTTCATGCCCCAGGGTGCTGGGTTATACATTTGGGTTTTTGGGTTAAAACCAACTGTTTGTCTGTATAATCGTATTTATTGTATTATTTTATTAAATTGTTATTCTGATTTATAATCTCTCTTTTGAGTTGGGTTCATTTCCCCTGCTGGTTTACCTTCAAACCAACCCCACCTGCTGTCCCTGTCCCCCTCCCCGTGGGGATGAGATGTGAAGAGCAAACAGGGCAGTGCAGGCAGGGATGAGCTGCTCCCGTACCTGGAACACCCGACCTTTCCCGAGGCACACACACGTCTCCTGCCCTTCCTGGGGCTGCTCTGCCTCCGAGCCGCAGGGAAGGCAGGCATTTTGGCCGGGCCTGGGGTTGAAGAAGCCCGCTGGGCACGTCAGGCATCCCTGTGGCAGCGGCGCTGCTCCCGCGGGACGGAACCTCCCTGGGGGACACGGCACGGGGGTGACGTTCCCTCCAGGGCAGAAAAAGCCTTTGAACAACAAAAGGTCTTGTCAGTTTTTCCTCAGGTAAATCAGCTTATTACATAGATGTGAAGGAGTGTCTTTCCAGTTTAAATACCCGAATCAGTTAAACCAAAATATTCCCTCATATCAGCGTTGTTTCAATAAACAGCACAGAAAGGAACTCTTCTGATATGCAAATCTTATGACAATAAAATTCAACGCTCTGCATTTGTTGTTTAAGCCATGTACCTGTGTGCAATATGAATTTCAGCAAGCCCAATCCATTATCTAAGAACTGCTGGTGGCACTGAGCAAAATTAAAGCCTGGCTGCATTTTTATAGAGCAGTATGTGGCTGAGAAGCAAAGAATCTCTGGTAAATTATCTACAAATACCTGCTGGACAGATTGGCAGACTCTGTTCTCCTCTTTTGCAGTAAATTCCACTTTGACAGTCCTCGTGGCTCGGAAGCTGCGTTTCCCCATTGTCACAAGGCAAGAATAAAAAAAGGGAGAAAACGAAGAGGAAAAAGGCCATGGATGTGTGGGATGGAGGAGCTGGAACTGCCAAATGTGGGTGAGTACCAGACCAGGAGAGCTTTCCTTTCGGCTGCTGAATATTTAATGACCAGTGAAAGTTCAAACGTGCTGATGTGTCGGTGTGAAATATTCATGGGGGTTATTTGAGCTGCCCCACAGGAGCTGTTCTCTGCCCAATCTGAAGAATATTCACGTGGAATAGGGGCTGTTGCAGCCCAGAGAAGTGTTTATTTATGACCACTTTGAGACAGTTTGCTGCTGTACTTTGTGATGGGAAGTTTCTGGGTCCCTACAGCAGTTATGAGTTTGGAAGTCCAGGAATCCTCATTTACCACAAGGGATCATCAGCTGGGGTTTATTTTTGGGGTGGGCTGCGTAGTTTATGAAGAGCATAAAAAGCTGTCAAGGAGTTGGTGTCTTTTTGGTGTTTATCATAAAAAAAATAAGCAATTATTCATGGCTGGTTTGCCCCCTCTGGTTGTGAAGACTTGGGGCAGGTCCTGGAAGGCAGTTCAGGGATGTGGTTTGGAAGGCTCTCTGTTTTTTTTTTTTCATTCCTCCTGGGGGGTTTTAAAGGTGACAGAACCAGGCAGGGCTCCTGCCAGCCCTGCACCCTTCCCACAGCAGAGGGCAGCCTGGCCCTGCAGGGCTGGGGGAACAGGGAATTAATGCCTCTTTTTACACTGATGGGCACTTCTGAAGCCCTGCCCTCACAATATCCCAGATATCCCAGCCCTTGCCTGCCTGTGCCCCAGTGTTCTGTACCTCCCAGAGGCTTCTGTTGTCCAGTGAAGGACCTACAAAAACACTGCAGAGCATTTCTGGGTGACATTTTCACGTTGCTCCCCTCTGGGGCATCAGCAAATGCTCACATTTCTCAAAGGTCCTTCACACAAGTACCACCTCAAAAACCTGCAGCTGGGTAGATTTTTTTCCTAAGGACACAATAAATTTACATATTTTGGGGTGTTTGGAAGGGCAGGCATTGTTCCACTGGCTGGTCAAAAATGAGAATGACTGTCAGAGAGAGGAGATATTTATTTATCTTTTGTGCAAAAGTTAGGACTGTGTCTTAACTGGCAGTGTCCACCTGCCAGAAGTTGTTGTTGCTCCTTTGGCAAAGCTCTGATGTTCCAGGGAGGGATTAGTTGGTCTTTACCCACAGTAATGCCTGAGCTCTCCAGCCAAAGGATGTGCTCTGCAGGGGAATGTGCAAGGGAATATCCGCTCAAATTGGGTTCTTAAAGCAGGATTTCATTCCCTCTGAGCTGCCTGTGCTTCCAATTGCAACTCAAAACGTCCCCACTCCGTGGCTGCCTGAGCTGGAAGTGCCCAAACTCAGCCCCTTGTTTGGGTTTGCATTCCCCGAGCAGAGAGATCTCTGAGCGTGCCTGGAATTGCCCCCATTGGAGAAATCCTGTGCAGAGGTCCTGCCTAAAACACATTGGAATGCAGGAACCCTGGCTGTGGTTCTGCCTGTCTCCTGTCCCCTGCAGGGCTTTGCTCTGCTGCTCCATCTCAGAGCACACCCAGGAAATTCTGGTGGTTCATATTTCGCCTGCAAGGCTCTGGATTCTGCTGCAAACCTGGAAGTTCTGCTGCTGGAAGGTTTTATTTCAGTGGAGATTAGGCTGGGCAAAGCTCCCAGCCCCGGGTCTGGCAGAGCTCAGCCTCTGGGAATGACCACAGAGATTCCCTGAGGCTTTGGGTTCCCCAGGCAGAGAACACCAGGGGCAATCAGGAGCTTTCCTTCCCTCAGGAAGCCACAGAGCCAGAGGGAGGAAGTATTTTGGAGTCATTTATCTGGTTGCTATTTCTACCCTGAGCAGCGTCCAGTGGTGATGGGTCCGGGTTAAATAACCAGAATAGAATAATAGAATAAATATATAGGTTAAATATTTAAATAAAATAAATGTAGGTTAAATAAACTCCAGTAGAATTGGAGTCTCAGGTTGTGAATTGATGGCTGTGATGAGCAGATACACAACTCCCCTTTTCCCCAGAACTGATACAGGACACTGCTCTGGGTGTCAAGCTGTCATTTTCCTGGCAGGGATTGGGGTTTAACAGCCCCATAAAATGTTTTGTGACTGATCAAGTCCCAGAATTAATGCCTGAGTCACTCTCAAAGGCCTGGCTGACCTGCTGCCCCTTTAATCATCACCTACTTTCACGTCCCAGTCCAGCAAAGGGACAGAATAAACACAACAAAGCCCAGTTTTTCTATTTAATGTTTAGAGAAGATGGAAAAACGAGCAACCTATTGGATAAATAACCTCAAAAACCACCTTATTTTTGAACACAGAAATCAGAGAATTCACACCTTCTGTGACAGCTCCTGAAGGGAGCAAAGCAGAGAGCAAAATAGTCTCTCGCTGCTCTGCTCTGCAACTTGTAAAAACATCCCTGATGCACACACAATTTTTTAACTCCTGTAATTATTTGGGTTGGGAGTGCCATTTTTTTTTTACCCTTGCTGAACTTAATCACTGGTATTTTCAGTCTCTTTCACCATATTCATGTTACGAACTGCATGTTGTTTTGAGCTATTTTCCTTCCTGGGTATTTGGGGCTTAAGAATTATTTATTATTTTAATTTCATGCTCTCTGAATAAGTAGGTGCAGGTATGTCTGTAAGACCCCTGGTTAGTAAGTCAGCTAAGCCAAATTTTGGTCCTATTTCTCTGTAAAGTTTAATGCAGGTTTCCAAGCAAGGAGAGCCACAGGTGGAGCAGATTGTTCTGCAAAT
The DNA here is from genome assembly GCF_003984885.1 of Neopelma chrysocephalum. Classification (NCBI taxonomy): domain Eukaryota; kingdom Metazoa; phylum Chordata; class Aves; order Passeriformes; family Pipridae; genus Neopelma; species Neopelma chrysocephalum. The sequence continues at coordinate 1,878,249 of NW_020897800.1, forward strand.
ATTTGATGAACTTATTCCACAGTTACATCAGGTTATTATTTTTTTCCCCACATAAACTTTACTCTCCAGATATTATTTACAGCAGCCTTTGACTCTGCTAAAGAAGCTGGTTACCTTTAGATAACACTTGGTTTATGATCATGGGAGGTTTGTTTTTTTTTTTTGAAGAGAAGTTTATGTCAGTGCTGAAATGGTTTTTGTGGCTTCCAGGGAAAGGCTGGGCAGTGACAGCTGGGACAAGCCAAGGGACCTGGGATGTCTTTTGGTGGCACTGCCCACAACTGACTCTCAGAGGACTTAATACATCTAAAAACTGCAGCTTATCTTGGGCTTTAACACATTAAATGTGTCCTAAAACACCAGCACAACCTGTGGCTTTGTAGGGTTATTTGTCACTGCCCCCAATTGTACTGGAGCTGTGAAAGGGATCCAGCATGAGCAAGATTCTCTTTTCATTTCCCTTCCTCTTTCCATGCCTTCTGTTGTTTATTTATCTTTTTTTCCCCCCTACACTGTTTACTTCTCTTCTAGTTTATCCTTTTTTGGGAATCAAATGATCATAAAGTTCTTTTTTGGGGAATCCAACGGGCAGAGGACTTCTGGCACTTGGGATTGGCTTGCTGTGGTGGAAAACAAAAACACCAAGTCTGGTTATTGTGAGGTAATCCCGAAAAGCCAGCTGAATCACAATTTAAATTTAAACAAATGAAGGTATAGGCCAAAGAGCTTGGATTTTTTTCCAAGTCCCAGGGACAATGCAGTGACTGGAAGATATTTTATTTTCACTTTGCCTTCGTGGTTGTATTTTTGCAATAGAGGGATTAAAACCTTGGATGACATAAATTAGCATCTCTGCAGCTGATCCTGGGGGAGGAGGTGATGTGGGGAATCCAGCAGTGCTTCCTCAGGGGATCAAACCCCAAAAGTGGGTTTATTTAACCCATGAGAGGATGCAGCTGAGGTTTTTGGTTTCAAACAAACAAGTGTTTTGTTGGAAACCAAAGGCCTGCTGTGGACAGGGGAGATAAAAGTGCTCTGTTCAAACCACACCTATTACAGACACAAATGTCACCGGGATGGACTTTCACAGCTCCGCCTGAGCAAACAGTGCCTGGCTGTGAACTCGAAGAACTGCCGGGTTCTGCAGAAGCTTATCTGCTTTAACATCAGCCAAGGGATTGCCTCGGAGCGTGACTAATGATTCCAGGGAAATGGAAAGGTCCCGACAGCCAGGAGCGCACCTGGAAGCGGCAGAAAACGAAACTAGGAACTGTCCAGCCACTTAAACCCCTGGTGGGTTAATTCCTGCTCACTGGCATTTCCTAGAGCCTTTCTAGCAGGCAGCTCTTTGTTGCTTCATTGAGATGTGATTTCAGCACAGCCTTTTAGCAAACATTTCAGTCCTGCTTAAGGGAAAGGGCAGAAAGAGATGCAGGGGAGTGTGGCAGAGAAAATTTCAACTTTTTGGAGTTTTTGAGGGGGCTCAAAAATACTTCAAGTCTCGGGGTTTGTGAGGATGAAAATATTTTTGGCCTCTGTGTGGACCTTTGAAGGCAGGTTAGTGTGTGTTTCTCTGCCTCCAGCACCCAATTAGCTGTGAATGCCTTTCTAGAGCTAATTGTGAAGGATTCAAAAACTGGTTACTCATCAGCAGCAAAGGGATCCAGGGGGGTTTTGTTGAAAACAGAGCAAACCCGAGCCAAACTTAATATTTAAAATCTGCCACCACATTTTTTTGTATTAATTCCTTCTACTTCCTCTCCTTCAGACCTGCACTGGGAGTTTCCTCTGGGTTGCTCTGGTTCTTGAACTGGTGCTGGGATGGTTTCTGCCCGTGCTTTATCACACCACACACGTTTCAGGGTTTGTGTTTGGAGATCTTGTTATGCTCCTTAAAAAAAAACAAGACTTCTGTAAACTGACTTGGCTGGTGATGATAGTTAGAGATACCAAACAGAGATAATTGAGAGCTGGGACCTACCCAGACAGGATTCTCATGGGTGTAGCAGCTTGTATGGCCAAGCAGGGAGCAGAGCAGTGCCTGGGGCCCTCCTGAGAGCAGCTGGGTAACACCTTCTGGGGGTTTATCCCTCACAAATGATGTGTTATCCACCTCTAAGCCTGATCTCTTGCTGCTAAGCCAAGTGAACCCCAAAACTGTGCCACTGAAGCCAAGGTGGGTGTGAGTATCTGGGATGCCTGGAAGTCCAGCCCGCTCAGTCCCGAGCCAGAAGGGATTTCTTTAGGGCAGGTCCTGCAGCTTCCAGATGCTGAACTGCATTCTTGGCTTCAGGACAAGGGAAATTTTTGGGTAAACAGGCTGATGAAATGAGTGTGATGAGGCTCAGCACTGAACTGCAGCTCCTGGTGGTGTCTGGGACAATCTGGGTCCTGGTGATTTCTGCAGCTTGAGAGCTCTGCTGTCCACTTTTCTCTTTCTTATCCCTCCCCACTGTGATCCCTCTCTAAAGTGCTTGAGAACCCTCAGTTTTCCAGTCAGTGGGACTCCCTTCCCTAACTTTGTTTCATCTGCTCTGCTCCACACAGCTGCAGGAACATGTCTGGGTTTAAATTGAACCCTTCGGCTTCCAAGTTTCTCCAGCCACAAAGAAAGCAGGAAAAAAATAAAACTCGATGGGTGAGACTGCTCTGAAAGAATCCCAATCTGCCAAGAGCTCAGCCTCTCCCTCTCACTTGGCTCAGAAACTTGGCTCCTCCAGCTCTGCTTGCAGTGCAGCCTGGCTGTCATCACGTGGGGAGAGAAGTGGAGTTATGGGAAGTGGGATGCAGGGTTGTGTAGAGGAAATGTTAAATGTTTCTTCTTGAATGGCAGCTGTTGATCCATATTCTCCAAAGGGCTGTGGAGGGTTTTTTTCAGTGCCCAACTCCCCTTGGTTCCTCATCTGAAAAGATTGAATTCTTTTTGTTTGCCTGTTAAAAGGAATTTTTAATTTTTTTTTAATTTTTTTTTGTAATATAATTTATTTTCTTTGCTTGTCTGTGGTTTCCTTACAATCGTGGCATTGTTCTCTGTTTGACATTATCTCTTTTCATGGGCAGCAGTTCCTGTGCTTCTCAGCTGAGGTTTTTGGGCTCTGGGAGGTGATGGCTTGTTCAAGCAGAATCCAGCAGCCTCGGGGAATCTTGGATGCAACAACTGTGACTGTGCAGCAAATCCTGATTTCGAGGCCACGTTCTGGGGGGATAAAAGCAAACCAGGAGGTTGATTTTCTGCTGTGGGCAGCCTTGGGGTGGTACCAGGCCAGGGTGACAGGCTTGGAAAGCAGTTGGATCCCTGCAGATTGGGAAACCCCTGTGCCAAGAATTTGGGTGCTGTTATTCCATTTGGCAGAAGTGGTGGGAAAGGAGGATGCTGGAGGATTTCTGCCATCCCCAGCTATTGAAAGCAGCTCCCAGAGGAGCTGTTCTGCTCCTGACACCTTCCAGAGTTACTGCTCTGCAACAGCCTCTGCAGAATTTTGTGCTGCTGAAAATCTGGGCCAAACCCTCTCTTCTCTCATTCTTGTCTTGTTTTTACTCTCCCAATTTAACACTTAAAGGAGCTTCTCTGTGAATCCACAAAATATCTTCCCCGATATTTTCACCCCTTTCAATGCCACTTCTCACCCCTGCAATTTGTTTTTTGGATGTTTCACAGACACAGATGAGCTGCTTGGACTTTGGCTTTTTTTTTCTTTTCACAGCAATTTGTCTGGCTCCTAATTAGAGGTGATGAGTTAATGAATATGCCTTGAAAAGAAAGAGGGTTCTCAAATTTCTCATTTTTAAAAAATAAATCCCCTCCCCTCCCCCAAATTTAGTGATAATGCTGTTGCTTTCTGTGCTCTTAGAAGCCAAACAACACCTTTAGACACTTGTCAGCTTTTAAACTCTGCTTAATTTGCTCTTCCCATGATGGTCTCTTCTGTTGTGAGTGCAGGATGGACATACCAGTACAAAAAACCAAGTTACTGCATGAAATAATATATTTATTGACAGGAAGGAACAATGAAACAATGTAAAGCAACCTACTAACATCAATGCAATTAATGGATAACTTGTAGAATATACTTTAGAAGCAAGTTCATCTTTGAGTATATTGAATAAATGATATCTATGAGTAGCTGAAGGTTCCTGTCCTTTCACCTGAATGGTGACTAAAAGAACTTTAATATTGTAATCTAGATGATAGTTTTCTGTGCTTTTTTTTAAGATATCCTGTGAGGAAATTCATTTTTCTTCACTGAAAATGCTTGTTGATGCACTTCTTTATTTGTTCAACTCACTGCTTCAGCCTTGGCTCTGTGTGTGATGTAGAGTTTCTTGGTCAGTTTATACTAAAAATAAGGACTCTTGAACTTCCATGGGTGTAGGATCTGATCCTTAAATCCCACAAACAGAAGCTGAGTAACCTAGAAGGTCCTCATTAATTGTCTTCAAAGGAATAAAAATCTCTGTGAGAACAGATGGGAGTTCAAATGCAAACAGGAAAGAAGAATGAAAAAGGAGAAAAATAATCAGAGAGGAAAATATTTGTATTTCCAAGTAAAACCCAGGACAAAAAGGAAAAAAAAGAAAAGGCCTCACGTGATTGAAACATGAGGGACAGTTATGGAAGGAGAGGAATGATTATTCCATAGGGTTATGCAACTTATCACCTGAATAACAAAATCTATATTTATTTCTAATGAAATACTGAAAGATTTTGAAGTATCATGTCTCGTTCAGACTGGAGGAAACACAAAAGAGAACTGTTTAGCTGTTCAGGGCATAAGAATCATAGGATATGCCCCAAATCCCAGTGGAATTAACTCAAACTCTGCCCTTTGGCAGCAAAAGCTAATTCACCTTGTGCAACGTAGCTCTTGGAGCTCAACACCAACAGCATGAAAGTAACCTTTTTACAGGAAGAAAATGCAAAGGGTTTCATTAAAAAAATGTTCCCCAAACATGCTGAGTACTTAACACTGGATCCTGCAGTGGTTCCACGTGGAAAATCTCCCTGAAAACCAGGAGGGACACACGTGAGCCAGGGCTGGATCAGTCCTTTTTTTGGGTTTAGGTTCTGTTTAAAAGTACATTGCTCCATAGGTAGCAAACAGGGAAGTTTCATAGAAACCAGCTGCCTCACAATCAGAAGTTAAAATTAAATGGTAGGAAGTCTGGGAAGGAATAATCCTTTTAAGTGAGCTAATTTATAGGAATTCTACCGAATAACTTGATTTTCTGTCAGCAAAGGATAATTTAAGCTCCTTGTTATCCTGCTAACTGGCAAAATTGCTTTGTATAAAGGATGATCCTTGAAAAGTGTTTATCATATATTTAAATTTTAAAATTTAAATTTTATAAAGGCAAAATCCTCTGTTAGATCACCCAGAGTGAAAGGAACCGATTCCAAATGTTTTGTCCCAGACTTCCCCTACAATCCATCATTGGTACAAATTCTGATTGCTTAAATAAAAAGCTCGATTTTTTGTTGGAAAAAACATGCTCAGTAAGAGTGTGTGTATGTTTTATTTTGGAGGGGTTTTCCAATAGGACTGCCTTAAAGAGTGACAACCCTTGGACAAATTCAGAGCCAGACTGCAGAAAGTATTAAATGCTGCTCATCAGCCTCTGAATTCCCAGAGCTCATGTTTGAAAGGACAGATTGCCTGAGACTTTCAGCATATCTGAATATTAAATTCAGAGTGTAGAGACTAATCTTACACTGGTACCCTCAAGACTGGGCCCTGGATGGCTAAAAACAAGGAGGTCTTTATCTTAAATTAGTCACCCACATAAACAACCATCAGCCAGCAGAGCAGCTACAGCTCAGACTTCGGGAGAGAAGCACAAGAGCTCAGCTTTGGGAGGAAATTAAGGCACATTCATTCCCTGGAGCATCTAACACTGAATTCCTAATACTGGTGAAACCTGCGGGGAGGATTCCCCCCCTTTCTTGGTTTGCTTTTAAATTCCAGGTGCAGGTGAGATGTTCCCAACAGTCACTCCAGGCTGGGACACATCTGGAGGCTTTTCCTGCCTGTCCTCTGGTCCGTGGGATGAGTTGGGTGAGGAGAGTCCTCAGCATTTCCCTGGAAGGCAACGAACCAACAGATCTGAGCCCAACCCACAGGGGTTCCCTCGAATGCCCCAGAGCTCCTGCCCCGTTTCCTGCCTGGGTTGGGATGAGGAAGGATGTTTCCAAGGAAAAGAGGTTCTGTGCACAAATACCTCTGAGAATGACGTCAAAGAGGTCCAAGGATGCCACGGGACAAAGCTCAGGGAAGTTCTCTGGTGGGGGGGGACTGGGAATTCCTCTTGGAGCATCCAGCAAGCTGTAAGTCTGTGCAGATGAAGAAAGCAGAACAGTAAATTTCCAGTTATTATTGAACTGATTTTTTTTCCTGCTGTGTTTTCTCTCCTACAGAGCACAGCTGTAAAGAAGATGGTACCTCAATGGCTTGAAATGTGACTTTTAGTCTGTATTTCTAATTGATTATTATTATATTATTATAATACAATTAATATAATATAGTATTATTATTATGACATAATTAATAACAATTAATATAAATGTTATATATGTTTCTATAACATTTTATTGTGTACTATTATATTATTTATAATGTTATATTTATCTATTATACATTGTATATATAATATATGTATATTATATGTATATATAATATACATATATATGTGTAATATATATCTATATAATATAAATTATAATATATATTATATATAATATATAATATATGTAAATATATAATATAGTATATTATATACATATAATACACCCATATATATAATGGGTATATAATAATTGTTTTTATATTACTGGGTTCTGTATAAATATATGTATTTTATATATATAATATATAATATATAAAAATATATAATATAGTATATTATATACATATAATACACCCGTATATATAATGGATATATAATAATTGTTTTTATATTATTGTGTTCTGTATATACACACTGGTGGGAACTGTTATCTGACAGAGCCAAAAAAGACCCTAGAAAAGATAAAAGAGCTGTAACCTTTTCTTAAGCACTGAATATTTGCTTAATCTTGGCCAAGAATCCTGGAATCTCTGCCAGGTGTTGCATTACAGAGCAGAATTTCACTTTAGAAACTCTGTCCTCTGTTCAGCACTCAAAGCTCTGCTTTTTGGTGTTGGTGTCTTGTTTCCTGCACCAAAAGCTTAGCAAGAGAAGGCAATATTTGATTATATATATACAAATATAGCAGTCCTTAGAGCTGGGATGGGATAAAAGTGTGATATAAGAGCTCATGTGGTGCTTTTTCCATGAAAAGGGGATTTTCTGCCTCGTGCAAGGTAGGACAAGGCTGGGAGCATCATCTGCTGTATTGCCAGGATGGTTTGGCTTCCATTCCTGAGTTTGATTTCCTGGGATGGATCCCAGAGCCTGTGGGGATCAGCACCAGTTACCTCCTGCAGGCTGGGGTGTCCCTGGGCTCTGGGGTGTCCTTGGGGTCTGTGAGCCCGGAGCAAACCCATGAGCTCCGTGTTCTCCTCCAGCTTCAAACAGGTCGGGGTGGTTTGACACGGACTCAGTGCCTGCAAAGAACAGCAGGAGCTGTGAGTGCAGAGGAGTGAGGAAAGCCAAGGCCCCAGAACAGCCTCCTGTGTCCTCACCTGCAGCTCAGCCTTCCCTCCCATCTGCAGCAGGCACTGAATTCCCTCCAGGATTTGGTCCTGGCGGAGTCGGAGGAACCTCCCCAGGTCGGTGTCCGTGGCGGTTTTTTGGGATTCTGTCACCAAGGCGGTGTGAGCAAGAGCAGCACAGTGCAGAGGGGTTAAACCTGGACAGAACAGACCGTGGGAATGTCAAATCCAGCTCCTGAGCCCCTCCCTGGAGCAAATCTCTCTGTATTTGGAGTCTACACTGAGCATCTGTGTGCTCAAGCTTTTCCTCTCACCATAGTGGTCGGGCAGATCGACTTCCACACACACCCCGTTGTTTTTGCAGTGTTTCAAAACCTGAAATGAAGAACATCCAGGTAATTCCTGACCTTTGGCAGTGCCAAAATACCCCCTTGTCCCCCAGCTCCATCTATAACCAAAGCTAATGTTCAGCTATGGAAACCCCCTGTATATTTTAAACCCAAGAACGTGCCTTTGCTCTACTTTTGCCCCATGAAAACTCACCTCTAAGACCCTCAAGTATCCGTTCTGGGCACACAGGTGGAGTGGAGTTTTCCCACAGCTGTCCTGCTCGTTGACATTGGCCCCCAGGGATATCAGGTCACTCACCATCAGGTGCTGGTTCTTCTCTGCAGCAAGATGTAAGGCAGTCTGGGAAGGGAAGAAGGGGAAAAAGTTGGTGTGAAAGGCAAAAAATAGTTGTTGTGAAAGTCAAGAAATAGTTTTAAAACAAAGATGCTTGTTAGAGAATAAGGTGGAGAGTTAGGACTTGTGCTAATACTTGCTCCATCACTCCCTCCCTGTTCCTGTTTTCCCTTCTTTTCCAGGACACCCTGTCCCCAAGGATGCTTGGAGCTCGACTGGGGTTTGAGAGATGAGACAGAAAATGACCTTATTCCTGGAAAATTATCACTCCTACCCGTTTCTCTGCATCCTTCTCGTCGATCTTATTTAGGGATGCAAATCTCTGTGCCAGGGCATAAGTCAGAGCTCTTCTTCCCTGAGCAACAGCCTTGTGCAGCAGCCTGGAATAGAACCCAGTTTGGAACAATTAGAAGGTAAAACAGTGGTTAAAATACTCAGAATTAACAAGGAGAATGTATTTTATAGCATGAAACATTCAGGGTGGCAAATGCCAGAATCTTGGGATATTTAAGCATTTATTTAGTCCCTGTATTAGTAATGGAGCTGCTGATTTTGTCTGCCAGGATTTTTTTGCTCCTCCCAATAAATTTCAATACAAATGAATGTATTTCAGTAAAAAAAAAAAATAATGTGGAGACCTGTTGCCATTCTCATCAGGAGCAAGCAGTTTGTCCTCTGGGATGTTTCTCAGCAAACTCTCTTCCCTGTGCAGCTGGAACTGGAAGAAGGAGATGGCAGAGAGGTCCTGCTGTGTGAAAGAAGCTGGGGCCGACTTCAGGTGTCCAACTTCAGCATCTGCAGAGCCCGTGTGAGCTCCCAGGAGCATCTCTGATGGGTTCAAGTGTGCAGGTGTGTTCTGGGAAGAATTCCTCGGGAAATCCTCCCGGGAGCTTGTGTGTGCCCCCTGGATCCACCAGCTGCTCTCCTTCTCCCTCGTCCTGGAGGACATTCCAGGTGAGCTGGACTCCTGCACGTTTTTCTGACCACCATGAAAAGAATTCTCTGCCACTCCCCTCGGCGTTGGGTGGAAATCTTTAAAGCAGCAGCCTGGGTGCAGCCTGGTGGGGCTGTGCTGCCTCTCCTTGCTCCCTGCAGGTTCCCACCGGGAGCTTGGCGGATCCGGGGAGAAGCCCTGCCCAAACCCAGCTGGCACGGGGCACAGAGACTCCTCCTTCAGCTGGCTCTTGTTCAGATCCTCCTGCAGCACCTCCACCAGGATATCGAGGTCCTCTAAGCCTTTCAGGGTTTGCCCAATGCTCTGCTTGCTCTGAAACAGCAACAAAACCGGGGAGGGCGGAAGAGGGGGGAGGGAAATCAGACATGAAGTGTCCTGTTCTCCCTCGGTGATAGAACAGGAATTATGCCCCAGGAGGCTGGCAGAGCGGGCCTGAAGGTGTTCTGCATACCTGTCTAAGCTGTTTCTCTGTATAAGGGTGAGCTCTTCTCTTCTCTGCTGGAAAGAAAGGAAGAAACAAGTTATTTCAAGCTGATGAGAGGGGGAGATACACACAGAAGATATTCCCATCAGCAGTTCTGCCCCAGATAACAGGTAACACACACATGGTGGTGATGCACAGCTAACCTGCCTCCTGTGGGTTAAAGGGAGCTTGGAAGCACAGGTTGGACTTAATGATCTTAGAGGTCTTTTCCAACCTGATTTATTCTGTGATTCCACACATCATGGGAGAGAAGTGTTCTGGCTCTTTGGGTATCTATCATTGATAATCCTACTAGAAAACGAGGCTCTGTTACCCAGAAAGGAGTTTCCAAACCTGTTTTTCCTGAGGATCCTTTGGTTACCATCTTCATTGATGAGGTTTCCTGGGGAGACAAAAGCACCCAACTCAGTTTGAGATGTTTACACAGGAGAGGAGATGAAACAGTGGCAAACACTGTGACATGAACAAAGTCTGTCTGCTGTGCCACCTATTTTGCTCAGCACAGATTCTGTGAGGGAATAGATTTCCATGGGTGGGTAGTTCATGGCAGCCTTATAAAGGTCTTTACATCAAACCAAGATCTGGGAGTCCTCGACCTCCCTGGGCTGTTTTATCAGGCTGTTCAGAAACCTGGGTTGCTGGAGCAATATTGTTGTTGGTTCTTGGGCCACCTTTGGCCTGATTCCATGATCTATGGCATGAGTGGTTCCTGCTGTCACTCCCTCACAACTGTTCCTATCACAGGCCCTCATCCTGTTCAAAATTTGGTATATTCTCCACCTTCATCAAAAGGTTTGGTGGCTGGAAGAGGCAGCATCTGTAGGTGTAACCTCTCCAGGACACTGGGAGTGTGATGTGTGTGCACCAGGATGGGATTTTCCAAACTCAGAGAGTCCTCACCTTGCTGTGAGCTGGGTCCAAGCCCTTGGAAAGCCGAATATTCCTCAGTAACTCCCGCACTGGCATCTTTACTCTCACACCCATGTAGCGCTTCTGAGGGGGATCAGAGCTAAGTTCAGAGTCTGGAAAAGTCATAACACGATGCTTAAAGTAACACAATTCTGTGAGCTTTTACAGAAGAGTGGGAGGATGAGGTGGCCCTGAGGGACCACCTGTGATTCCAACGCTCATCGTCAGTTGTGGGAAGCACCTCTGGCCTCCTTTCTGCTTAAAAATTCCTTTAATAAATTCCTTCTCGGGTTTTTTTGGTGTGCCCTTAAGATGAGGGATGCCACAGTGACCTAGAACACGTGTTTGCTTTTGGGGAATGTGTCAGCAGAGTTTAGATCTCTGGCCCTCTTAGTCATGCTCTGATTTTCCTGTGTTGTGGTGAGCCTGGCTTGGCAGTTTCCTGCCCTGTGGTTTGTTGTACTGTTATCAGGGGAACAATAAGGAACACCATGGTTTCAGAACCAAGACAGTGATGCTCTGTCCCGTGGCTTTCTCCAGTGGTTCTCAGTGTGTTTAGAAGTCAGCGTGGTGTGATCCAAAGGGAAACAACGATTTTCTCTACTCAAACGAAATAGTTATTTGAGAATATATTTTGTTGTCCAAACAAGCTGGTCTTTGTCAAAACAAGCTGCTCTGTGACTGTTTGTGTTATGTCTTCTTGTACTTGTATCCCCAAACTTGAAAGACTTGCCCAGATTAGGAGCTTAAATGCGTTTGCTTTTGAAACACCTTTTATGTAACACTGTTGTTGGTGTCCCTGTCGTGTGTCCCCCTGACTTGGGAATTCTTCATACAGAATGCAGTCAGTAACACTACAAAATTGGGGTTTTAATGTGTTAGATCGTGGTCTTCCCACTTGGTCAGCACATAAAACACACCCTGGAGAAAGCCACTGCTCCAGAGGAGCCCGAGCTCTGGGAGTCAGAGCGTGGGATCCAGAGTGAGGAGTCATCCAGCAGCAATGCTGGCTGCAGCAGGGAGAAGCTGCTCTTCCCAGCCCAGGGAAAACCAGCATTTGTGATTGAACACACTTGTGTTAACACAGCAGCCTGAAGTGAGAGAGGTGCATGGGGTGAGCAGATGCTGCTGCTGGAGGAACCAGCGCTGAATAAACCACGGGGTGGCTGTACCAACATTCCCGACCCAAATCCCTGGGAGTGCTCTGCTGGACTCCGGCTAAATCCCGTGGAGGAGAACCCTGGGAGCCCAGCAGATGGGAGCAGTGCAGCTCCCCAGGCTCGGGATGTCTCCGAGGAGGCAGGATTGGCATGGAAACCAGCCACACAACCAGCCACACAAGATGTGGTTTCTAGTTGCGTGATATTGTTTCCCTTCCCTGCCCCGGGCGCTGAGAGCTGACACCCCTTCAGCAGCAGCCTCTGAATCCCAAGCAGCAAATGGTGCCTTTGGAACACATATGGAATTGTTGCTTTGTGCTGAGATTTCTGGTGTTTCTCAGTGTTTAACCTATCACTGAATAATTAAAGCGCAGAGACCTCAAAAAACAGAGTTTATTTCTCAGACTGTGCTAGAAATGGAGATTATTCTTTTTTTTTTTTGACTGGTGTTTTGACAATGAATTATTTACTATTTGTAGGGTATTTTAAAGGCCTCCCTGAAAAGCTTTCTAAAAATTGCTAATATATTGTTATCTTACAAGTGTTTCCAGCAAAAAATGCCATATGATGGATGAGGTTACATGCCCAGATGCATCCTAGAAACTGAAGACTCTACAAAAGGCAATGATTCACCAAACACACTTTTGAAAAGTTAATCACTCAGAAGGTCACACCTTTTACCTTGCTGTTAGATTGAGAACTGGCAATTCAGAATGTAAACGAGCAGCAAAGTGCTGGAGATGGGCAGGAATGGTGGAATATTGAGCATCCTCTACAAAACAGGGTCATTTCTGGCTTCAGCAGCAGAACCAAACAACAAAATCCCACCAGGGGCTGAGCAGGAGAACGTGCTGAACATCTCTGATTCTCCTGACACCAGAGGAGCCCCCAGCCACTGGTGGTGAAAGCAGAATGTGAATAAAGCAGAGAATGTGAATAAAGGTTTTCTCTTACCAGCAGGAGCAGACATCTCTCGGGGTTCACGTGAGGGAGGAGAGCAGAGCTTGGGACTGGCAACATTCAGCTCAGTTAATCCAGAATCTGGCAGCGATGGGCTCTGTTGAAAACAGCTTTTGGGACTGGCAGTTTCTCCAGGCAGTGGAGATCCCTGGCCTGGGCTGTAGCCACAGATCTCGTGTTCACCCATGTTTGGGTTGACCAGCAGCTCGGGACTCACGCAGACCGTTTGCAACATTTCCACGGGGTGGGTAGAAAAAAGATGGAAAAAAAAAAGAAGAGTGGAGGAAAAAAAAAAACCTTTTCGGTTATGTTAAAAAAATAAAAAATAAAAAAATCAATCCAGTTTCACATCGAGACCACGGGAATTGTGTTTAATTCTCCAATGTATTTAGCCCCTGGGAGCTGGGTCCAGCTTCCCTCCTCTCTTTCCAGCAGCAAGTTCTTGCAGTTGCAGAATAAAACCAGCCTTGGAATCCCAGCAGCCACTGGAAGCAGCTTTTGAGAGTTTCTTGGCTGCAGTTCTCCCTTGCTCTTTATACTCAGGTATGGTTCAGCCTGGGAAGGCTCCACCCTCTTTCCTAACAATCCCGAGCAGCTGATGAAGAAATTACTTTTCCCAGGAAAAGCTTAGCTACAGGTTGAAAAATATTTTTTCTTAATGCACGAAACAGAAAAGTTAAACCCTGGTTGATTTGCTGCAAAATGCACGTGTAGGGAAAAGGAACCTCTGGCTTGGAGCAGTTGACAGGACTGTGCAAACAAGTGATCCTGAAGTTTCAGGAATTCTTTTCTCAGAACCAGTTTTTAGCTGGGACAGAGTTATTTTTCTTCTCAGCAGCTGCTGCAGTGCTGTGGTTTGGATTTAGGGTGAAAATAATGTTCACACCACGCTGATGTTGCAGTTGTTGCTCAGTAGATTTTACCCTAAATCAAGGAATTTTCAGTGAGGAGGGGCAGAAGAAGCTGTCAGGGACTGGCTGGGCAGTGGGTGCTGAGACACTGTATTGTGTTCACCTGCTTTATTTGGGGTTTATTTATCTCTTTCCCCCCCTCCCTCATTTCCATTACTATTTATTATTGTTATTTTCACTTTTATTATTTACTTTATTTCAATTATCAAACTATTCTTATCACAACCCAGAGCTTTTTTTTGCCTTTTCACAGCTCTCCTCCCCGTCCCACCAGGGGATGTGAGCTGTGACTGTGGGGTATTTTATTCCTGTGGGGTTAAACCATGACAAATGGGGACACTTCTTGTAGGGAATCTGTTTCCCTGTCACAAGGAGGCCTCAGGATCAGATTTAAACTCCATCCTCATGTCCTTGGGAAATGTATTTTGTTGTCCCATCCTGTGGGCTCTTGCCATTTCAGCTCAATAAGCAGATAACTAGATAAGTATCTAGTTGGGAAAAAGAGATTACAATGCTTATCAAATGCATCTTCTTCCTTGGCTGTGCCCTGGAAGGCATTCCAGCTTCACTCCCAGGCAATATCACCTTATGGATCAGGCTGAGCAGAGAGGAGCCAGACTTTCTGGGGCAAATTCAGAAGGACAATATTAAATCTGTGTTTGAGTTTGAACTGGGCAGTGACTCCTCTCCCTGACCTGCACAACCCTCTGTCTCCTGCTTTCCCTGTGCTGGGAGCAATAACTGCAGGCTCAGGGATGTTGAAAGGATTATTCAGGTATTGATCAAAGGAGATTTGATCTGCTTGTAGAACAAGCAGAGAATCAGGAACTGATCTGCATTGCAGAGGCTCTGGGAGGGCTGTTACCTGGCTCCCTGCCCCACACATTCACTGTCTAGTAATGGAGCTGCATTTGGAGCTGGAAAACAGGAATGGATGGGGCTGGTGCACCCACAGCCTTGCAGGGCTGCCCAGGATTTCACCTGACAGGGGCTCTCTCTTATCCCTGTGGAACCCACAGGGCCCTGCAGGTCGTGTTCAGGGATTAAAAACACAGTGACTCAATATTCCAGTTTATTCCTTAGTGGAATAAACAGTCTCCCCCTGTTTTCTTGAGGGGAAGGGACTTGTTAAAGGATATTTCAGAAGTTAAAAGGTTATCTACCTTTCTGATGCTGAGACAGCCACAAGGAGTGTCTGTTTTTAGCTAAGGACACATCCTGCTCTGTTTTGGTAAATATTTTCCTTTCGTTTCACCCGCTTTTCCTTGTTGATGGTGTGAGTGTAGGTCAGGCTGGAGCCAGGACCCAACCCCTCAGTGACAGGAGACACTGTTGTTCTGGAAATGGTCCTGTGCAAATCAGTAGGATGAGGCAGCAGTTAAGGAACTCCTCAACACTTGCATAGGTGGGAGAATTTGGCCAACTGCAAGCAGGAAATTGCTGCTGTGAGTCATTGCATTTATGGGGCAGTAAATCACAGCAGAGATTTCTCATCTTTCTGTTCCCTTCCATCCTCCCATATGTTGAATAGTTTTCACTGCTTGTTTACAATCTGTGATTACATTCACAGTAAAATAGGAATTAGCCTGTATTTTTTTTTTTTTTTGGTGCAGAAAGGACCAAACTGCAACCCCGTGGCCATGAGAGGAGAAGCAGATTTCCAAAGCTGGCAACAAAAACCTTGGAATGTGGCCACTGCAAGAAATGATCTCCAAGGCTTTGTTTGACTGGGAACCTCGTGGTTCTCCTGCTTCCAGCCTCCAAAGTTCCTGATATTTGAAGTGAATCCTTTGTTACTCTAATTTCAAACAGCTCTCATGAGTCTTTATTATGTAAACAAGCCCTGCTGGGTATGAGCTGTCCATTTACAGCTTCACCTCTGCCTGTTCAATAGCAAGTTTGAATTTGGACCCTCTAATAATGCTCCATCATGTCCTCTTGTATATCCATCAAGGCAGGGCAGGTTTCAGCATGAACAGCAAGCAGAGAGATCCCAAATATGACTTTCTAGGATTTGCAGATACTGCTGCAGTTGGTACCTCTTGATTCCAACAGCTGTGGGCAGAACTATTCAGTTTATTACCCAGTGAAACCTGGGCTGGGAAAAGGATTTTCTGCCCGGGGTGTAGAATATATTCATTATCTTCCACAGTTTTAGTGATTTCTGCTTTTATAACTATCTATTCTAAGAAGGGGAGACAATTTCAGGCACTGAAGGTGTAAGAAATGAGGATATGAGTGTGAATATTTGGGTGAGGGTCTTCAGTGACCAGCTGGGGAAGGGGGTGAGGTCAAAACACAGGTTTGGGTGTGGACAGAGCTGTCTGAGCTTTTAGGAGGGACAGGTTTGCAGTGCGGGAAACACTGCATGCCAGGCCTTTTGTTGGGGGGAGTTTTTGTTCCTGGTGTAATTAATTACTGATAAACTGATTTAGGAATTCTGATTCCTGCTGCAGCATTTTCAGCAGGGATGGCCGTGACCCCCTGGAAGCTGCCAGTGAATAACTGGGATTACAGTTCCTGTCCAACCCCATCCTGCAAGTCTCTCTCTCTCCTTGCAAACTTTCAGGGTGTGCTGGCAGTGGGTTGAGCTGCCTTTCTCCCTCTGGATGGAGGGGGAATGCTCTCCAGCTTCCTCCATCCCTTGTTGCTACATGTTCCCGTGCACACACCCACCTCAGTGGCATGTGCTGGGGGAGGTGTTTGTCTGCCTTTCCCTCTGGATGCTGCTGCTTTGCCAACTGTTCACTCACCTGACTGTGAAACTCTTTGTTGCAAAGGTTTCCTTTATTAATATTCTCTTTTTTGCATGTGGAGGGATTAGGAGCTGGTGGGATTTGCACTGGTGTAGGAAGAGAGGATGAGGTTTTCCCCCCCTGCCCATGCTTTCAGTGTCTGATTGGATTACAAATAAAACATCAAGAGCTATTTGAAAGCTCATCCTTAAAGAGAATTATGCACATAATTCCCTTTAAAGTTGAGCACCGTCCTGTGTGAATAGGACCTGAATTAAATGGATGACTGGTAATTTAAAAGGCTGAATAATGAGGCTGAATAAAACTCAGAACTGGTGTGGAACATGCAGGGGTTCTCCTCCTCAGTGTCTCTCCTGGGAAGTTCTCTGCTCTGCAGGCTCCATTTGCATGCCCTCAATGGAAAGCTGGGATGATGCTGTAACTGGGATGTGCCCTGAGCCTGTGCTGGCAGGGACAGGGGGTTGGGACATGTTTTGCCACACACTTGCACAGTAAACACTCTGCCTTGTTATCCACGCAGAGACAGGGCATGGGGTGATGTGGGGTGACTGCTGACAGTGTCCTGGGGCTGAGGCTTCAGGGAGAACCAACTCTGAGGACAGATGTCAGTGCTGAGCAAGTGAACCCTGGCAGCTCCCAGGCACTTCCACGAGTGAGATACGAACTCCAAGTACCTCTTGTGCAGCACAAAACTGCTCCAAGACAAGACTGATTTGTCTTAGTCATCCTGCTCTCCTTGGAATGCCTGTTCTGGTCCTGGTGTCCTGCTTTCCTGTGGCTTTGGTGCATTTTCACTCGGTGGTGGTGATTTTCTTCCAGTAACCATTTGTGCTCTGCTGTCCCTTTGGGTGACAGAAGTAGAACATGGGATGGGGACAAGGTCAGTTTGCACATGTTGTGCCTTCTAAATCATTCCACCTTCACTTAGGGATGCTGTGTGATGCCACCTCACCTATGCTTTCCCTCACACTGACCCATCTTCCCTGAGAAGGGAGGGTATCCAAAGGATTCCTGTTGATTTGCTTAATTCCAGCAGGGTTTATCTCTGTCCTGAAGAAGCCAAGCCCCTTGTTTTGTACAGGCAGCTGTGTTTCCCCACCCACAGCCCACGGGTCTGAGGGCTGAAGGCACCAGGGCTTGTGAAACAGTCTGAAGTCTGCAGAACCATCCTCTCTGTGGAGGATGAAAACACCCAGTGAAGGCAGGAGAGTACAAGTGGGTCACAGCTCTGATGAATCACGGAATCACTGAGGTTGGAAAATATCTCCAAGGTCATCAAATCCAACCTCTGACTGATCTCCACCAGAGCACTGAGTTCCATGCCCAGTCACTCACTGAACACTTCCAGGGATGGTGACTCCACCACTTTCCTGGGAAGCCCATTCCAGTGGTTAACCACCCTTCCCACGAAGAACTTCTTCCTGACATCCAGCCTGGACCTCTCCTGGCACAACTTGAGGCTGTTCCCTCTCATCCTGCCCCTTGTTCCCTGGGAGCAGAGCATGACTTCCTCCTGGCTGCACCCTCCTGTCTGGGAGTTGTGGAGAACAAGAAGGTCCCCCCTGAGCCTCCTTTTCTCCAGGCTGAGCCCCCCCAGCTCCCTCATGGGACTCTCTCTCCAGACCCCTCACCCTGACAGTGTTGACCATGTTCTTGCCACTTTTTGCATGATTTCTGTTGTTTCATTTCCCAGAGCTGTCTGTGCCTGACTCACCTGCAGTGGTGCTCCATGGTTACCTCTCAGTGTTTTCCTTGGATTCATGTTCAGACTATATTTACCCACCTGAAATCCTCCCCCGTGACAAAATCTCTCTCTTGTTGGGCTGTTTGACTTGGTCCCCCTCAGATACAAATCAAGAGATTCTCCAGGCTGCTTTCACCTCTTCAGACCTCGAAGCAAAGCTGCTTCTCCTGCCTGACATCACCCTCTGATGCTGCTGCATGGAGGGATCAGATGCAGCTGATTGTTGGTGACACCCGGGTATCTCCTGTTCCTGAGGACTTGCAGGTGATCAGGGGTGAGGAAACTATTTTAACCTGCCCAGGATGGGGTTTGGTTTCCTCCCAGCACAGCTCTGAGAAGCATCAGCCTCCACTCAGAGGAATGTGCCTGATTTTTGGGGTGCTCCTGGAAGGGTGAGTAAGGAAAGAAACTCTGAGCTGCCGTGGAAGTGGTTTTGAGGTGTTTGTTGTCTGAACTGAGCTGGTGACCTAAAAGTGGCTGTTCTGATCCGTTCTGTGAAGCAACAGTGACCTCCCATGGGCACAGAGATGAGCTGTCACAGCATCATGTTTCCATTCCATGGACTTGATAAAACCATTATGGAATCGATCACCCAATCCCAAACAATGTGCAGCACTTCCCAGCTTTCCACACAACCAGCCAGCCACGGGCTCAACCTTGTTTTCTGGCAGAGGTTTCCACTGGTCTGTGCCTGCACAAATATCCATCAAATGGAAGGCAGAAGTTTAAATTTAGAGGCCTGACAGGCACAGAGAGACAAAAGGGATAAATCCTATTATTATGGAACATTGTGATGATTCTTCTTTTGGGTGCTTCTCGCTTTAACCAGTTTTTCAGTGAGGAAGTTTTTTTGTCAGATAGATTTTGAAAAGGTGCTTTTCCTTTTTTTTTTCCCTCTTATGTTTTCCTTGCCAAAGCAAACCTTTGGGAACCACAGAGAAGGATCTGCAGCCTGAAGCCTGCTTTCAAAGGCAGCTTGTCTGTGCCTTCCCAGCTGCTGAGTGCTTGCAGATGCTGGTTTTCTAGCAGGTTGGAATTTGCAGAGTCTGGCTCTTCTGGAAATCTGAATATTCAGTGGGCCAAGCAAAATTATTTTTGGAAACTAGGGAGGGAACAAAGTGGTTTAAAGATGTTTCATTTTCCCAAGTCCTTGGGCCATGTCCTTGTTAAATTTTGGGAGGGTTGTCCAGAGTTCCACCTGCTGAGAATGCAGCTCCTGGATGTTTGTTCTTGGGATTGTTTTTTATTCCTTCATCACTTCAGAAATGAAGTGCATTTAGCTCTTAGGTTCAGAAATAAGTGATGATTGAGGAACTGTGGGTTATTGTGCCTCAGGCTGGACTGGGTGCATTGAGACAGACAGGGACACTGTGAGCTGAACCCACGGGGGTGCTGCTTCTAAAATGGAAACCAGACATTTATGCAGAGGAACTGGCACAGGAGGGGGAAAAAAATGATCTGCATCCATTTGTGTGTACACTGAATAGCTCTAAAATAAATTTTAACGTTGTCAATATTAAAAATGTCGCTCTGAAATGCACAGATGGTTCACTTTTCTCATACAAATAACCTTCAGATCGTGGGAGTGCCACAGCATCCAACTGGAGCTGCAGGGCACCAGGGGGAAGGGATTTCCAAGCAGGGCTCAGCACTTTCTGTTCCTTGTTGGATGCAGATTTAGGCTGCCTAAATTTTGGGAATTTCTGGGCAGTTATTTTGGTTGAAGGAGGTTGGAGCAGAAAGCACAGATAAAAACGCAATAATCGGGGTTGACTTTTAGGAAACATTTTAAATTTTTTTTTTTTCAAAAGTGAAAGTGAATTTTAAGAACTCGTTAAAAAAAAAATCCTGAAGTTTAATAAAACATTTAGACCTGACCTAACAAGCAGTGACTTCAGCATTGCTGGTGCAACCAGGGAACCAAGACAGTGAGTTGGTCTCAGTGTTCACTCTTTCACTCAATGATGATTTTTTTGTGTTTAATTTTTCACCGTCCTTTTAATTTGTGGCCAGTTAAAACCAAAACCAGGTCGAGAAAATCGAGAGGGAGCAACGTGAAGTGTTGTCCTTCTATCCCAGGTTCTGTCACTAGATGGTGCTGGGAATTAGGCTGGAGGAAACCCTCGGCAGCCAAAAACCACCTCAGGTACCAACAGAGCTCAGCAGGGAAGGGGAACGTACAAGAGGGTGTTGAAATCTCATGTTGAAGTAAATCTGATATATGAGGGTGATGTGTGAGGCTTTCCCCGTGTTCCCAGTGTTGTTTTAAAACGTGCATCAGGGAGGAATGTAGCAGAAATGTGACTTTTATTGCTTTTCCCTGCCTGTGAAATCAGTGACTCCAATATCTGTGGTGGTTGCTGACCTGGCTGTGACAGTTCCACCCTGAGCTGGAACAAATTGGTGGTGGAAGGGGCAGAGGACTCCCAAAAATGAGGCTGGTCTTTGGTCCTGAGTCAGAACAGCCCAGGGGGATGCTCAGGGGAAATCATTAATCTCAAAGGACTTTTGGAAGGTGGCATTGTAGGACATCAGGACTTCTGGCTCTCGCTCTCAATGTCTTTATGCTGTTTTTCTATAAATATCAAAGCAATTCCTCCTTTTATTTTACCATCTCTACATTTCTGAGCCTCAGGATGGAGCTACCCCGGCATCCCCACCTTTGGAAATGTTCCCTTTTTGTCCCCCTGCAGCTTATGGGGATTGTGAATTTAGTTTAGACCCGTCCATCCCCACATTTCAGCCAAACAGGGGCCTTTTCCTGGTTCAGCAGAGGCCAGGCTGGGTTTGGGGGGTGCTCACTTAGGGTTAAATGCTTCGTGTCCCCGAGCCAGAGCCACAAACACGTTTTCTTTTGGGCACTGGGTGCTCGAGCAGCGATCTCTGTTTACAGTTGGTCTTTTAAAGGATCATTTTATGTGCTGGGTGTTTTTGAAACACAATGTCGTGGCTGGGGGCCAGGCAAAACACCACCTTCCTCCAGCTCTTTCACAACATTGTCCCTCTCACCTTTTCATTCCTGCCCCTGACAGACACAGGCACGTGGGATCTGCTGCTCTCTGAGAGGCTGTTGCTGCTCAAAAGAGCTTTTCTTGCTTGTGCAAGTGAACAAAGGTGGGCAAGCTGAGCCCCAAAGCCTGAAATGTTGAGATTATTTCCGTGCAGTTCTTTTATTTGCAAGCCCTTTCTCCTCGTTCTTGTTCTGCTTCCACTGGGATGGTTACACAATGTTTGTTAATAATCTGTTTTCTTTCATTTTCTGCCTAATCTCAGACTTGATGGTGATCTAGTTCACTTAGGGAGATATTTGCCAGATATTTATGCTTCTGCAACCAAATCCTCAACAAACCTCTCATCTCAAACAACAAATAATTCACATAAGGAATGTTCTTTAATATCTGCATGTCAGGGATTCTGGAGAGAGAGAGGGGCAGCCTGTTAGTCAGAAACCAGAATTAAGATGGGCCAAATTGCAAATGCTCCCCTATCAACTGTTAAACACATTTAAAATTTGCTTGTTTAGGGTTAATAATTAAAGCAATACATGAGTGGGGATAAGAAAACAAAGGCCCCAAATCCATTTTACCCTTCTGAACAAATACATTGAAAGTCACAAACAACAATGGTTTCTAATCTGGGGTCAAGTTTCAGGCCCTTTTTCCCATACACCCAGATTATATTTCACTCCCAGTGGCCTCCATCCAAATTCTTTCAGCATCAGGGAAACGACTCCCACTGAGGTCAGTTAATGCAGCCCCACCATGGCTGCACAAGGAAAGGCAGAAATGGTTTTATACAGACATAAAAATGCTGTTTATTCTGTGTGGGGTTGGGTGTGGGGCTGCCTGGAGCCACTTTCCTGAGATACACCAAAAAAAATCCTGCCCTGGGCATGAATTTCTATGGATATACTGAATTATTACTGGGTATTTACAGCCAGCACTGGGGAAGGTCAGAGGTGCTGCATTATTGTCATTGTGTGTAATATCATTGCCTGAAAAAAAGGAGTAAAAATACTATTATCCCTTATCCTTGACCTCAAGGAGTTGCTTTGCAAATGGAGAATTAATTTTGAATTTTTAAAGAAAGGCAAGAAACAACAATAAATAAATAAAAAAAATTCCTGTAGGAATGGAAGGCAGGAATTTAATGGGATTCTGGCTGGCCTTAGCAAGGAAACCCAAAACAACCCCACTCCTGTGGTCAGTAATCAAGTCCATGATATCCAAAGTTAACCCTTAATTCTGAAATTTGACCCAGGCATTTATATGCTGATGTCTGCATAATAACCCCCTGGATAAGAGCAGGACCCTGAAAAACAACTCTGTAAAACTTCCAAGCTTGCTGAGCTATTTTATTTGTTCACTGTTGTGTTCAGTGTTGCTTTTTGGTTTTCTTCAGTTTATTGTGACAGCTGGTATTTACCTAAAAATAAGGAAGTACACCTTGTTAATCAGCAGGGCTAAGAAATGTATGCAGTGGCATTAAGTTCCTTTGTAGTGGAATAAACTGATCTCTGGGAGTTTTGTGTGCCCAGCTCTGTTGTGACACAGCTTTAACAGCCAAACCTTTCTGTTTTATTAAGCTCAGGCATCAAATGGAAGGAGAAACATCACAATAAGACAGGGGATGGATGAGGGATCTCACCGAGGCCAAATTGCTACTCTTGTGTTTTATGGAAATGTATTTATTGCTGAGAGGAGAGATTTGCCAGGATTATTCTTGCTGTGTTTGCTGCCATTTGCTTGAGCCATGAATAAATAACTGGTTGCTGTGTCAGCCTTTGAGGATCAGCCTTTGAGGATCAGCCTCTCTGACCAAAGCAGCCCAACCTGGACGTTGTTTGGGTTGGTTTCTTGCCACGTGGATTGTTTCTTTTCCTTCAGCAGCAGCAAGTTCCCATGGAAGTGCCAACACATCCCCCCTGGCTGGGAGTTAATATTTCATTTTAATATTTCAGTGGCATAAATCATTTCATGGCTTGTGCAGCCTGACCTGATTTCTCCAGCAGCACAAACCTGCACCTGATCCTTCTTTTCTCAGCACCAGTCTCTTATGCTTTAGCTGCTGCCCCCAAAATTCCTGCCTTTCAGAGGTTTAACTCCCTGGCATCAGAGCTCCTGCCCCTGCCAGCAGAGTCCTTTCACCCCAGGGCATGGAAGGAATGGGAACACAGCCCCACAGGGTGACCCCTCAGGTGTTTAGGGCCATTCCAGGGGGTGGAAATAACACCAAGAAAAAGTTTAATTCTCATCGAGAAGGTTGATAACTCTCACTTCAGACCACAGGTTGAGTTGTTTAAATTAGGGAATCAGTCCCACTGTTGGACTTTGCCAACTGAGCCAACGTTTTCCTGCATCATGTTCCCAAAAAAACACACTTATCAAGGAGCAGAGGTGAAAGATGATGCAGCTTTTCTAGGATGTGTAACTGGCTGAGGGTAAGTTTGGGTAGGGAAATGAGAAAATGCAAAAATACAGGTGTTGCCTGGAATTTGCTCCTCTTTATCCAGGTTTGAGAGGCCGATGGAAACGCAGCTCACGTGAGGGGATCTTGCTGGGAAAAAGAAAAAAAAGGAAAAGAGAAAAGAATTAAATATTTACCCAGTAAAGAGAAATGCCAATTGACAGATTAAATATGCAGGTTCTTTGTTATCATTCCAGTAATTCCAGAACAAAAAGTCAGAGCTGAAGGAGGAGCAAGTACCTGGGACAAGGTTTACACCTGTGCAAAGCAAGAGGAGACTTGTTCCCTGGGGAGAGCAGTGACCCCCTGGAGACACTGGGGTTGTTTCTCAGTCCTTCTGCATCTTTTTCCACCTCAGATGCATTTATTTCACCCTCTTGCCACTTGCATGTACTAAAACAATTCGTGAGAACCACCAAAATCTCTGAAATGTCAAGGTGATTTCTGCATTAACAGAAACCAAACCAGCAAGGCTGAATTGATTTTTGAGGGGCTTGGACAGGTTCCTGCCCCTGATGATGAGATCACTGGTGTAAGTGTTGTGTGAACAGACATTTCTGATGCTTTTGTGTTAGTTTTGGCCTGGTCCAGGAGCTCCAACTCTATGTGGGATGTTGCCTTAAGGACCACAAAACCTTCAGGATTTTTCCAGCATTGAACATTCTGTGAGTGGTGGGTACTTTAATTCTGTGCTGAGTGAGACTTTCTGGAAGAAACTTCTGTAGTTTCAGGCTTTCCCAGATCTGTTGCTTCAGTGTCTGGGTAATTCCCAAGCCCTGTTCTCTGGCCCTGGAAGGGACAGAACTGGGTATAAACCCAAACATTTTGGTTTTTTTTTTCTGCTGTGATTACCCCTCCATCCCCTGCTCGTGCTGTGATAACAGCAGAGGCTCTACCCCTCACATCCCCACTGGTTTGCACCAGTGACCACCAGTTCAGTGACCTGGAGCTGTGAGAAGTGTCCTCTGACAGGGTGACAGCTTTTCATGACTCTGCACTCGTGTAAATAGAGAAAGTGCTGCATTGGAACCCCAATTTAATTTGCATTTCCTCTTAGATGAGAGCAGGGAAATCATTGAGTCAGCAGAACTCGGCGAGTGATTGTTGTTCCATTTGTCAGGGTCCAAACCCACCGTGATTTTAAGATTTAAGGGCAGTGTTTTTATAGTTTTTATAGTTTTTTATAGGTTTTATAATGCACTGTGCAGGGATGGGAAGTTCCCTTTTCAGGGTGCCAATACCTGATGGCCATCAATTAGATGACCATCTCATTTCTTGCAGGACTGAGTTTTAAAGAGTGACATTGAAACCAGACCCTTGATTCCTGGTCTGAAGGGAGCTGGGGGGTGGAAAATTTCTTTCTTTTTTGAGAAGATATCCCCTGAGTCCTCCCTGCATGAGGAAAAACTACCTGTAGGTGCAGAGGATTTCAGTTTGTGTGGCTTGTGGTGAACCACAGCATCACTGAGGCTGGACCTCCAAGACAAATAAACCAGTGTTCATGATACCATCAAACTGCCTCATTCCAAACCTGCTGCTCCTTAACGTGTCAGACCTTTAACCTGAAGACACTATCCTAAATTATGGGATTCTTTGCATTCCTGGGGGTGCTGCTGGGCTTTAGGGAAAGGGGGGGGTGAGGTCTTTGGTCCCCATGCTTGAATTTCATCTGCCTTAAACTCAGCTAAGTTAAACATGGAACTCTCAGCTGGTCGTATAATTCCATTTACAGTCAAGACAGAGGCATCCCAGGGGGATTCACCTGAACTCAGATGAGCTGCAGGAATTACCTGTTGGAAACTGGGTTCCTGTGGGCTGGAGATGGGATATGTTTGGGGTTTTGGGGGTCGTTTTTTGGTTTTCACTGAGCTCTGGTGCCCCTCGGGTGTCACAGGCTCGTCTCCTGGGCATCACATCCCACCCCACAGCCCTGCCTGGGATTTCAGGGCAATCATAATCCAGAAACCACCAACTAATACATAAAGGGATGGCAGAAAAACAGTCTCAGAGCAGCTGGGCTGTGCCCAGAGCTCTCTGTAGCCCATGAGAGCAGGATTAGCTGCTCTGCTCTCCCCTCCCGTGTGCTGTCACACTTATCACAGTTTAGCAGGACTTAGAGTTGTGGTTTTTTCCCCTCTGCCTTTTAACCTGTCCCCAGGGATTATGTTTGCACTGCTGCTGGATCCTTTCCCTCCTCCTGCTGCTGTGCTGGGAGTAGATGCCACAATAATGATATTATTCCATCTGCAACAGCCAGGAAGAGCAGGAGCCTGGGGGTGCCAAGGACAGGATTCCCTGTGGTTTATTTGTCAGAGGAGTGAATCTTTAATACTCAAACCCCCCAAATCTGACCCTCAAAACTGTAGGATTGGTTTGAGATTAACAGGATTAAATAACCCACAGTGTTTTCATATTTGTAGTCTATTCCTGAATCTCAAACACTCTCAGGCTCATGCTTGCAAGTACTTCCCTGCAGTTTAAGTCTCTGGGACTGGCCTTTCTTAATTAATTGGAGAAATACTCTCACCCACTTGATTCCAGGTGCTGGTTCTTTGTGAGAAATGTGAAATTCCAAAAATTAAATAAACTAGAATGGTTAGAAGGGAAAAAAAACAAAACAAAACAACAATGAAAAAGAAAAATCTTGGCACCTCATAGCTGGCAATGAAGTACCACAAGAGGCATTTTACCTGCTCAGGGGTTCACCCACTTCCCTCAGAGACTTTCCAGGTTGAGCAAATCTTACCCTTCCTGTGGGATGAGGGGTTGTTTTCTTAGTCAGCAGCCCCAAACTGCACTTCATGAGGCTGCTCGTGCCTGGGGCCGAATGCAAGGGCTCAGAAAAATGTGATGGTCCCCAATAAAAACAGGTCCCAGTCAGAAAAAACGCAGAGGTCCCCATAAAACATGTCGTGTCCTGCCTTACTCTGCCTCTAGAGCAGCCTGGGATAATTACAGGATTCTCCTCTGTTAAGATAATGAATGTTCTTGCAAAAGCTCTCAGATAATTATGTTGTGTGGCCCTGGGACCAGCGTTGATGTGACTGGTGATTTAATTCACTGTTCTCCCTCAGAAAATACAGGGAACCAAAGCCAAAGTCTCCCCTTGCTTGGCGAGATGATGCTTGAGAGAAATTCCAGGTAGGAAGGTGGTAACAGTAAAGCTTTTGTGCAACCAACCCAAGGAAAGAAAATAAAGCCAAGCAAACCCCCAACCACGACACATCCAACCAAAGCCAAATCCACAGAGCACCAAGCTCAGGGTCCAGGGATTCTCCCTTTTCGTCAGGGAGAAGGAAACTAAATTTAATTAATAAACTGATTTCCTCCTGAACAGATTTCTAGGCTTGGCCCTGTCTTTTCCCAAAGTTTGTTTTCCTGGGAATTTCTTCTTTTAAGTTTTCTCCCAAAAGGAAAAGTTTTCTCTCCTGCAGGGGCAGGGCATGGACCAGAAAGGGGTCACATGTGTCACAAGAGCAGTTTAGTCTCATAAACTGGTTTTAAAATGTTATGTATTTTATTGTATATTGTTGTTAAATGAGTAAATAATTTCGGTGGTACTCGTTTTCTGACGTGCTGGGAAGAACTGGTTTGCACAAAAAGCAGAATTCTTGCCCCAGAAGCGCTGGGATCTTTCTCAGAGATGTGGATTTTGGAAAGAGGCACAAAATTTAACAGTTTTCCAAAAGGGTGGGAGCAGAACACAACCTTCCTGGGGGGACCCTTCACCCCTGAGCCCCGACCTTGGCACCCTGTGGGTTTGGGTTTGGTTGGATGTGTTGGGTTTGGGGGTTTGCTTGGCTTTATTTTCTTTATTTGGGTTGCTTTTTTTCTTACACAAACCATCAAACACCTCGTTCAGTTTCTGGGTGGTTTAAGCTTAAAATTCAGTGGTCTAATGACAGGGCAGGATTCATTTTGTGCTTTGCCTCTTTAAGCCTCACTGGGGGCTGAAATGTTCCATTTTTTTTATTTTTGTGGCTGTTCAGAAAACACATCGAGCCTCGTTGGGAGGGAAAGAGAAAACACCCCTTCTCCTTATATCAAAATATCCCAGTCTCAGCTCAGCTGTGTGTTTGTTTCTGACGTTTCTCTCGTGTCCCACAAACTCGGGGGAAGCATCAGAGTAATTGAGTCATAACGTTTTTTGAGATGTTCAGCTGGGAAAGTCCACGTTTCCCCCCCACTTGGGACCGAAAGGGCACCGCCCGCTTTGTTTTGTTTTTCTCTGATGTTATCAGGGCACAAAACTTCATGCAAATCCGGGGAGAGCCTTGAGCACCACCAGCAGCAGCAGCACACAGATATCTGTGCCCTGACCTCGTGCCTCCAAAAGGTTATTTTCTGCTTCTGCCTGCGGATAAATTAATTCTTGGTAACAACACACGAGGTTTCTTCTGCTGTTTGTCAACCCCCCGGTGAATTTTTCCCTTTTCCAGGTGATGTTTTCCCATAGTTCTCCACTCAGTGTTGGCAACTTCTGCCTGAAAATTGAATTTATCCACCTGGCCACGGCGTGCCTGCATTTGTGATGCACTTGAACTCCAAAGGACCCAGGCCTTGTGCCCTCCCTGCCTGCAATTGGAGAGGAATAAATGAATTTAAGGCTGTTTAATGTGTAACCCAAACCCCGGGGAGCTCAGTCCAATATGAAAATTCCGCCCTTCTGCAAACAGAAAAGCGACTTAAAAATTCCTTCTTTGGAAATCACCTGGCCTCGTGTGAGCTGGAAAGAAAAAGGCCCAAAAAACGACCAACTCTTAATATTTGGGTTCAGGTCTCCCAGCTGGTTACAACTGCAGTCACAACCAGTGCAAAAATGGGTAGTTCTTCCCATCACCCAGAGAGGATTAATGAGGATTTGTGTGCCAGGGGATATCTGGGGGTTTAATGGGATGTTGGAGCTTTTCAGTGACAGCAGGACGTGGAGGTGCATGAAAAAAAAAACCTGAATTTTAATGCCTACAGAAGTTATTTCCAGTTCTGCCCACGTGCTTTGTCATCTCTCCTCATTTTCTGACATCCCTGTAAGTCTGACATGTTACAGGCACGAGTAGGGAAATCCTCCAATTCATGTTTTCCCTCTAAAAATGACGTTTTCTAATGGGGGAAGAAATGAAATCATTTCAACCAGGTTTGTTACAGCCTTGTTTTATTGTTTTTGTTACTTATTCAGCTTTTCGCAGGCTGACGGTGTGAGGGGAAATCCCTGAATTCTCTCTGAGGAACCATCTTGAATTTATTTCCATTCATTAATCAAAACCAAGCCTTGCCTGGCCCTCTGCCAGGTTGGGGATGCACAGAAACCCTCAGGATAAACAGATGAGTAGGAAATATGTGATGGTTCTCAGAGGGGAAATGCAGCTCCCAGAACCTCTGTTGCAGGGTTTTCCACAGTGCTCTTGGCTGATATTTCCAAAATTACTCGTGCATTTTACTGTTGCACAGGAATCACCCTCAGAAATGTACATTCCTGGCTGTATTTGCCTCTTTATTTGGATAAAATAATACTTCCAACAACCAAAAAAATTCCACCTAAGAGCACAAATGAGGACGTGGCTGTGATAATCATAACACTTGATGGTTCTAAATCTCCCCCTGAGAGTGTGAGCATTGAATTTGTCAGGTTTTTGGAGATGCTGGGTCAGACAGGAACGAGTTACAGGGATTGCAGAGGAGAGCAGGAGCTGAATGAATTTTGGCAGCCTCAGCTCCCATTGCAGGTGAGGATTCCTGAGGCCAGGCTCCCTGGCGAGGTAAACTTGCATCATTAGTCTTTCCCTGGCTCAAAGCACCTTCAGAGGTGAAATTGTGTGGAAAATAAATAACTGCAGAGTATGCAAAGCCATTGACAGGTGAACAAAGGAGACAATTAAATGGGAAATTAAATGCTTTCATTGGTTCTCGCACCAGAACCATCAAGTTCAATTATGGCTGGTTTCTGTACCTTTATTAAGCACAATAAAAGGTCACCCAGTGAGTGTTGCAGTTCTTGGAAGAGAAAAGCAGAGTTTTTTCACAGCTGAGTCCTCCAGAAGGAAAGGCCCTGCTTTTTGAGAGAACCCTGTGTTAATGAAACTCTTTTTGTGAGAGAAAACACCCCTAACTCTCTGCACTGCAAGAGGGAAGAGAGAGATAATTCAAAAATATGTAGCAGAGGTGGTTGGAGAGCAGTGAGTGCTGTGTTTTAATCATAAATGTCTGGTTTGAGCGTTTTTCTCAGATTTCTTTGCTGCTGCTGGTGCTGAGGAAATCCAGAACTTTTTTTTATCTGGGTTAAATAAAAGCTTTACAGACAGAAATGGAAAATCTGTGTGTGCAAGCAGACTTTGTTTTATAGCCTGTGTTTGCTATAATGTGCCATAAATGTGCCTGGAGGTGCAGCAGCTCAGCTGAGTGTCCCCAACAAACCCCAGAGCAGGACACCAGCTGTGTTTGCCCGAGGATGCTGCTGCTGCTCCCACACCCACCTTTGGCTCTGCCTGTTGCTGCACTGCTCCCTTTTTCAATATTTTGATTTACTGAGTGTAAAATACCCCGGATTGAGGGAAAACGGTGTTGCCTCCGAATTATTTTTCGTGTTTTTTCTATTTAATTCCCAGGGAGGGGACCAGCAGGTGGCAGTTTCACCCAACTAATCCGAACCCGTTAAGAACAAATTCGTCTGTAAATTCTGACTGAAAAAGTGGAGAGCTTTTGTTTTTACCTAAATTACAGCCTTTTCTTGTGCTTCACTGCCCTTTTTCTGGTGGAGTTTCAGGCCAGTGACAGCTGTGGCTCTTGCTGGGGTTGTGCTGGACTCTAACTCAGAGCTGGTTTGTGCAGTCAGGGGCTGTTTGCCTTTGACAGGAGAGTCAGATCACTCCAATGTTGATGTCCACCCCTGCATCCAAAGGCTGGCACGTGTCTGGGTGTGTCTCTGAGGGTGGCTGCTGAAATCTTTCCACTGACTTGCAGCGAGTGCAGATCACACCTCACCACACCCCAAAAATGAGCTGCAGTGTTCTGCTCAACGTGGGGACGGTTTTAACAAGAAAATGCTGTTTTGCTTTGTGATGTCAAGCCCTTCTCTCTCTAATTGTACAGAGGCAGAGAAATATGTCATTGAACTTGCTGTTGTGGCTTCTTTTCAATGCCAACAATTTGCCTTTTTTTTTTTTTTTTTGGTCAAAATACAGACAGAGTAACCCCAAAAATGGAAGGATAGTGAGTATGGTACAAAGCTTTTCCTATTCCCCCCATCCCCCAACTTCCTAACTGAGTCTTTTCCCCCGGACTAAGCAGAGAATTAAATAAAACTGAGTCCTTTCCCCCAGACTAAGCAGAGAATTAAACCTCTGGCTGAAGAGAAGAGCTGAGGCCTGGGGTGGTCCTGGAGGCAGAGAGAGCTGTCTCACCTCTCGTGCCTCGTGTGTCCTGGGAAAAGTAAACGTCCCGAGCTTTCAGAACCAACTGCAACCCTCAAGGGGGGGTTTCCCAGATGTTTGAGGGAGGCCACAGGAAAGTAAATGCTGAATGAAGCAATGGGAAGTGCTCTGTACACTCCCAGCTCAGGGCAGGGCTATTGTTCTCTGCAGCTCTCTGCCCACTCCCCTGCAGTCCCACATCACAGGTCTCAGGGTAAGACAGGCACGAGGATGCTGCCAAAGCTGCTGAGTCCTGTTTTCTCCTCGAAACTCTGGGGGCAAACGTGCTCAGAGAGTGCTCTCAACATGAATGTGTTGCAGGAGGTACCAGGCAGTGGGGGCTTGACTTTCCTTGTGACTCAGTGAGGCTTTAAACCTCTGCCTCGGCGGCAGCGTCCAGGCTCACGTTCTAAATGAATCAGGTAGGAGCAGGAGAGCGGTTTGTGGCAGGAGATCTGATCTGATAGTAGAATACCTAGCACCTGCTTCGAGCCCTTAGCTTGCAGAAATGCTGGCTGTTGGGTTTTTGGCAAGCCTGGGCCGATATCTGGGGGTGAAAGGAGGCGTTTGAGTGCCTGGTTTGCTCTGCTGAGGTGGGCACGTGGCTTGGCTCAGTGTGGCTTTTCCAGCCATTAATATTCCTGTTTGAGGTGACCTGAGCACACGGAATGTGAGCTCCAAGATGCCTTTCTAGGACTTGCCTTAGTGTGGAAAAGAGATATTCTCAGAAAATGGGTTTAATCTGAATTCACGTCAACAGTCACAGGAATTGTGAATGAAACCCAGTTCTATGAATGGCGAATGTAGGTCGTGGGAAGCATCTCTGAATTCTTGTTACACGTCTTCTTTGGTCTTTTAGTTTTGCTTCTGTGAGGAGAAAGGGAGGCCACTAAAAACACCATGGTAAGAACTCCTTAAAAACATTCTTTGCTTTGGCAAACTCGACAGAGAGGGACCACAGTCTTTGGGGCAACATGTCACTGGCTTCTCTGCAGGACAGGGAAGAGAAGCCTGTTTGAGGCTCCAGAGGGAACATGGAACAAATGTTTATGCTGTATTTCTTCCCTGACTGATAACCCCAGGCTTCCCTCCTGTCTCACACTGGCAGCTCCCAGGGCCAGTCATGCGACCTACGTGCTCAGCATTCAATGATATTCTTAATCCTGTTTCCTCCTCATGAATCATTTGAGGTCTGAGTTTGATTTCTGTCACCGTCAGGTTTGTTTTGGGGGTGGTTCTGTGTGTGATTTCCCAACAGGTTGTTTGGATGGGTGGTTTGCCCCGTGCTGGGGGGAGCACAAACTCTGGGAGCCAGAAAAGCCCCGGGGCTGATGTTCCTGTGGGTGGGGGAGTTACAGAGATGCCCTTCTCCCTTCAGCCCTGGACACCAGCTGCTTTGGGGAAGGGGAGATCGGCTGCTCCCTGTGCCATCCCACCCAAAATTGTCTGGGGGGAGCTGGTGAGATGCACAGGCACAGTTTGAGCAGAGAGGAGCTGCAGGGACAAGGATTTTGGTGGGCATTGGTTACGTGGCAGGGGGCCTGTGGCTCCAGGTTGGCTTTGCAGGCAGGGAAGGGGTGGGATCATCAGCCTGGTGGGATCATCACTGCTCCTGGTCCTCTTGCTGGCTCAGTCATAGAATCACAGAATAGCTGGGGTTGGAAGGGACCTCTGGGGATCATCCTGGGTCACCTGGAGCAGGTGACACAGAAACACATCCAGGTGGGTTTGGGATGTCTCCAGAGAGGGGGACTCCGTGCCCTGCCTGGGCAGCTGTTCCAGTGCTCTGCCCCCCTCCATGGGAAGTTCTTCCTTGTGTTGAGGTGGAACTTTTTGTCTTTTATTTTATGGCCATTGATCCTCATCCTGTTGCTGAGCACCCGGAAAGTGCCTGCTCATGGGAATCTCTCATCTCTTTAAGTGCAGACAATTATGCCTGGCTTGGATATTTTACTTTATTTTACTCTAGTACTTGCTACTCTAGAACTCAGAACTCAGAAATAGCTTCTCTCAGCCATCTGTGTGCAGCAGCTTGGAAGGATTTCCTGCTCTCCACCGTGCCTGATGTAAAGCCTGACCTGTAGGGGCCACTCCTCTGTGTGAAAAATCCATGCAGCAACCCTGGAGTGGAGGTGGAATGTCCCAGGATCGCTGCCTCGGGGCTCCTGAGGGCTTTGGTGATTTATGCTGCCCGAGGACTTCACCTCTAGCACTGAGAACACCCAAAGGCTGCATCATTTGTTCCTTATCAAAGCTGAGGTATGAATCAGAGCTGGTTTCAGAGGGTGATGTGGGAGGTGTGAGGCTCACATCAATATTAAAAAACGAAAGAAGAGAAGAAAAAAAAAAACAAAAAAATCACGGAGTTTATTGTGCTGTGCTGGTTTCGGTGTCACTGATGGGGCTGAGAGAGAAAAGGTGATGCACCCCTTGGGAAGCACATCATTAGCATCTCGTACACAAGGCTGGCCCCAAAAGCTTGGCCTCCTCTGCCCTACTGCAGATTTCTTCTGTGACCTTGAGCAAAGCAATTTCTGTCCAGCCACCTCATCGCTCTACCAGAATTAGGAGATGAGTTTAATTCTCCTGACAGAGCCCAGCACACCCCAAAGGTGGTTGGGATTTGGGTGACTCAGACCTCTGCAGGTGCCTGTTGCCCTTCAGGCTCTGCCCTGGGAGCTCACCAGGGTGCAGAGGGATGTTCCTGAGCTGGGTGATGTGATTTACATAAACCAGCTGGAACAAATCCAGGCCTCCCCGAGCTTTGGTTCTGGATCATTTCTCGCTCTGTTTTCACAGCCCTTGTCAAGCTGCAAAGCAAAGACCTGGCTTATAGAATTTGTAATCTGAAATAGCAAATCTGTCCCAGTCATGTGTCAAATCCTGTTGCCTCAAACAAGTCTCAGCTTTTCATTTCCTCTACTCTCTCTCTCTCAATTGGTAAAGAAGTATGAGAACCTTTTCTAAGCATGGTTGTCTTCTAAACTCCCATTCAAACCTACAAGGTGGAGATCCACTTATGAATTTATTTTCTGTGTTCTCAAAGGCGAATGTTTGTGTTTGCAGACCACAAAGCTCTCTGAAATATCAAACTACTACTTATATATTCCTACTTCTTATGGTGTATGGCAGGATTAAAGTGCTAATATTGACCTGTTGAGAGACAAACCAAAAAAAAAAACCAACCCCACAACAACAAGAAAATCCCACACCCACGACATCTGTCAACAGCATTAATCCACTTTTAGAAGAAAATTACTTATTCCCTGGAGCTGAGGTTGTAAGACAACATCAAAGAGGTGAGGGAGTGAGGTAAAGCTCAGGTTCAGATTGAAAAACAGGATATACCCCCATGGTTTTACAGCCCCCAAAATCCTTGCAGGGCCATGGTGCTGCCAGACAGAGCAGGGGCAGCTCTGGGTTTTAGTTCCCCTCAAGAGCAGCATCAGGTTTTATGGTATAAACCAATAACCAAAAATCTGCCTTCTCTCAGTCACTTCATCCTGCTCACCTGCATTTCTGTGCTGAGGGGAACAAGAGGCAGGAGGGTTTTTTTTTTAGGGTCTGTGTGACTGTGCAGTGAATTTTGGTGAATCCACTGCTGGGCAGAGAGGAGGTGGAGCTGGTCTTTGCCACGTAAAAGAGGGAAGGATGGGTTTGTCTCCATCATCTCTGAGGCTCTACCCATGTTTATAATCATTCATTTTTGGGTTTATAAACTCAAATCACTGTTTGCAAACAGTTGTCAGAGGAAGAGGCAAATATGATACTTGCTAAGTGATGTTTTTCATCTTTCTCTCTGCTTTTGTCTCCTCCTCTGGACCTCGTTAGTCAGTGATCCTTAACTAAATTGCATCTATAAAATGCATGAAAAGAGAAAAAAGCTCGTGTTTGGCAGAGATTTTATTCTGCTTGGTGTGGTGTGGGGTCACCAGGCTACACACACTTCAGATCTTAATGTGTAACTGAAGTTACTCTTTGTTAACACATCAAAAGTTTATCTGCTAACTGTGTGTAAAATATGGAAATGGAGGATTATCAGCCACCAAAACAGTGCTGGCTGTTTTATCTGAGGAAAACATGCCCCTTTCTTGCAACTTCCTCATTTCAGATGTTTATTACAATAAGACTTTATCTGCCTGGCTTCATATTTTTAAAGTATTGATGTAAAGACCTTAAAACCAGTTTAATCCTGAGTTATTTAATGTTATCCACGGCTTTTCTGAGCTCAATTAAAGCACAGTTAAAGGTGAGATGATAAGCACATATAGATCCTTTTAATATGAGTCTGTATATTTACTTTGGTGTATTAAACAGCCTCCCTTCACAGGTACTTCAGCCCTGGTGTGTACAAATCTCAGACTGTGCTTGTGCTGCTCTGCAGAGCCCAAATGTACACAGAGTGTGTTCTCAGAGTTAAAAATCAGCTCTTATTTCTGGCAGGATCCTGCCTAAACCCTTGATTTCCCGTGCTGGGCATTCCAGCAGCTCTGTGCTGCCAGAATTTGGGTGTTTCCAGAAAAAATCTCCATCAGGGAACACTCCAAACCCCCTCTGGCACTGCCTCACACCAAACTCCAGGAACTTCTCCTGACTTTGCCTTGTGAGCTTTAAGTAAATCTAAATAAGTGATTTGGCCCCTGGCTTTCAAATTTCATTGCTCAGGAAGAGATTTGCTGCTGCATTATCTTAATTCCACACGTTTTAAGAGGTTCCCAGAATGAAATTCCATTAATTTAGGGAGAAACACGATATTGATTTTTGGATCAGAGATAGGAGAGCCCACAATTTCTCCCTGCTCTGGTGCAGCTGAAAGGCCACTGGAGCCAGTTGAAATGTTCTTTTCCACTTATTTGGCTTTTCCCTGGGCTGTGAGTTGGACTCCAGCTTACCTGGTTACCTGTGTGGGATTAGCTAAGGGGTTTTCTGCCATTACTAAGCACTTCAGCAGCAGGGAGGATGTTGTGCTGTGGGGCTGGCAGTCAGCAGCAGTGCAGATATGCAAAATGTGGCTCAACAATGCCCTCGTGCCTGGGAACCCAGCAGGTGGGGGCTATTTTGGAGGGCAGCAGCGTGGGGATGACACATTCCTTATTTCCTTCCACTCTGCTTCCTTTGGGGTTTGTTTCTTTTTTTGTTTTGTTTTGTTTTTTTTTTGTTTGTTTGGTTGGTTGGTTTTTTTGGGTTTTTTTTTGTTTGTTTTTTTGGTTTTTTTTTAGTTTTTGGAGTAAAATTAACCATTTATCTTACTCTGATTAACCTGTGGTTTTTCATTAAGTACAATTTGGTGTGTTGGAAAATGGTTCACAAAATGGCCCCGTTCCCAAGAGGTGTTTGCCATTCCTGAAAGGCTAAAATTCCTTTAACAGGCTTCTGGCCAAAAGAACTCGCCAGACCCTTCCTTGCTCTTTTTATGGGAGATTTGGGAGAGCAGATTTTGGGGCCCTGGCAACTCAGTGACTAAAAACTGAACAGGAAGATGGGAATGCCAGAATCCTGGACTCACTGTGCAGCCTCCAACAATTATTTTGCTGGGAATGAAGCTCCCAGATCAGTGTTAATTGTGAAAACTCATCACAGTGGTCTGGCTTTTAGAGGAAAGGGTGTTGAGAGGTTTAAGAGGTCGTGTTCATGGTGTGGGTAGTGAGATATAATAGAGCTGTTATTAATGCCAAGAACATCTTTAAACTCCCGTGGAGAGTCTCTCTCAGCCTTCCTTCAGCTTCACAAGCTATTTTGGAAGGGCTGTTTCTTCTTCAGCAGGGGGGGTGTTGTATTTTGATAAAAACAAAACAGAAAAAAAGAGGGGTTTCTGTTTTAAACCGAGGATGTCCTCGCCTAATGAGGCCTGAAGTGTTTACAGGTGTTTCCTCAGCAGTTCAAATTTAGTGGCCCCCAGGGGAGTTGAGATTCTCACAAGGCAGGAGCAAACACTCCACTTTTGGGTTTTAAAAGGGCTGCACATTGAAAAAGGGCTGGTTTTGCCCAGGTGGGGTGTGTGGAGGCAGGATTTGTGCCGTTCCCTGCTGATCATTCCTGGCAAAACGACTTCTGTTCAATACCTGCCTGTCCCTGTAGCAATGCCAGAGTTCCTTTTCCCAACATGGAACTGCTGGAAATCTTATTAATCTTATTAATGCTGCTTCCTTCCCACACCACTGCAGCAATGGCTGGTGTGTGTTGGCTTTGCAGGTGGGCAGGGAGGATGTTCTGATGTTGGGAAGACCCCCTGTGTGACTGTGGGGGGACTGCTCAGGTCAGTGCAGGTGTCCAGGTGCCAGACACAGCAGAACAACAACTGTCTTAGCAAAACAAGACCATCCTGAGTGTCAGAGAGGCTCCAAATCTCACTATTAGACCCTCTGCTGCCAAACCTTCTGACCTGCTGTTGTAAATCCGTGGTGAAAGTCCCGCGAGGGGCAGATTCGAGGTTTGGTTGTTTGTTAAAATACACCTTTTTTTTTTTAATGCATAACATCTTCCAGAGCCCACAGCTCTTGGAGGAGCCTCTGAGCATCAAGATGAACGGGCAGAGAGCGAGGGAAAATGTACAAGGGGTGGTGGTTGGAGGATGTGGTGACATCACAGGGTTCAGCGGGAACACGGGGCTTTTAAAAACCTCAAAGAAACATCCTGACACTCACTGGTGTCACATCCCCGCCGAGGACTCGGGCACACGGAGCCCAAGTCACCCTCATCCAGGAGGAGGAGGAGGTTAAAAAAAAAAAGGCTCCATCCTGCCACAGAACATGCACTGGCAAAAATGTAAGTGAGCTCTGATCTGCTTTTGGTGGCTCTGGGAACGCCTGAGGGTCGTGGTGAATGGTGCAGGGCAGAAAGGGAGGTGACACTCGTGGAGGGATGTTCAGCACAGGCAGGTGATAAGGTGTGATGCTCATTTTCCAGCAGGGATATGAGCTCAGGGCATTGCTGCTTCATCACTATGAATCAAGTGGAAGACTATGATTCATAAAAACAATAACAGGATGCAGGTATTATATCAAAGGTTACGGTGGTTACGTACCAGAAAATTTTCCTTTTTAAAAGTGAAACCTGTGAGAAATCTTATTTCTCTGCCCTTTTTTTTTTTGATATGTACTTTGTTGGTTTTTTTTTTTCAACTAATAAAAAAGATAAGGAACAAAGCAGTTGAGGGCAATACAGTTATGACTTTACAGGAAATCAGTTTTCTTGTTTTCAAGATAATTTCACTCCTCTGGGCCCACCTTTGCCTGAATAGTTTAGTGATCATTATCCAGGTAGGTGTTTGCTTCTTGCAGGGTTTTCCCTCTCCCTGTGGGTCAGTAGATGATGCTGATTTTAGCCACTGTGCTGCCATGCTTTGTGCTGTTCCACCAGCCTGGAATGGTACAACACACCTGAATGGAAGAACTTGATTTCTTAAGCGCTTGCCAGTGATTTATCTGATGTGGAACTAACACTCCTCTCTGTATCACAGCTTGTATGTTGGTTTACTGTGAGGTTGGTTTACTGTGCATTTGCCTTTCTCAGCTGATTAGCAGTGAAATCTGGTTTTCTCTCTTGCACGTTTCTCCTGAGTTTTTGGTTGGGTTTTTTTTCAGTTGAACACTTTGGAAGCTCAAACTTATATTTGTGAAATGATGCTGTTACATCCTTTAGCAAGAGGCTCTGGCTGCTCATTCAATCATGTTTCAATTTGTCTGACAAGTGCTGAGCAGCCAAGGGAAGCACCATGACAACACACCTTTCCCCCCTTATCTTGTGCAGTTTTCAGGATCAGTGGCTATGAGATGTGGAGCAAACTGCAAGATGATTACATTCAAATCTTGAATCTAATCTTCCATCTCGAGTCCATTAATGGCTTGTTTGGGTTTTTTTTTCCTGCAGTGACAAAGCAATGTTAACAACCTGATGTTTTAGGTGGGAGGAAAGTGGTGTTTTTCCTTTGCTTTTTTCCTTTGACACGTGCAGTGCTCAGAGGGGAGCAGGAATTACAAGTCTGCATGAGGAGAGATTAAGTTGTCAACCATTCCCTGCTGATCATTCCTGGCAAAACGACTTCTGTTCAATACCTGCCTGTCCCTCTGTGTCCCCTGAGCTTATTGAGCCTTGTAGCAATGCCAGAGTTCCTTTTCCCATCGTGGAACTGCTGGAAATCTTATTAATCTTATTAATGCTGCTTCTTTCCCACACCACTGCAGCAATGGCTGGTGTGTGTTGGCTTTGCAGGTGGGCAGGGGGGGTGTTCTGATGTTGGGAAGACCCCCTGTGTGACCGTGGGGGGACTGCTCAGGTCAGTGCAGGTGTCCAGGTGCCAGATCCCAAAGGTTTCCGTGGAAGTTGAACTTCTCAGTAGCTCTGGGAGTCTCTATTTGGTGTCCCCTCTGTCTCCCTTTGGTGTGACCAGCTGTGACCTCTCGTTTCCTGCCCCATCTGCCTCAAAGCACCTGTGACCACACTGGATGCTCCCCGTGGGAGCCACTGGATTTCTCCAAGGTATAAACTGGTGCAGAGGCAGCACAGGGGATCAGGGAGCTTGGTGTGTGCTTGCATGAGCCCTGGGCTAATGTGGCAGCATAAAATCCCACCTCTGCTGGGGATTCCCCCGGGAATCCCTTCCCAGGAAACAGGAGCTTTCCTCTGCCATGCAGGGGTTTGCAATACAATTAAAATCAAAATGAGCCACTCAGGTATTCTGACCAAAGGACATCCTGGGTGGTAGGTGGGCAACAAGCCTGTGGAGAAATTCTGAGGGGTGAAGGAAGCTTTTCCCCAAGTTTGGGACAAACATCCCAGTGGAAAGCTGCTCCTGCCAGCAGCTGCTTTGCTTCGCACTCCTGTGGGACTGAGGGGCCAGGTGAGGGACACAGGGGCTGACACCCAGCTCTGCACACCCAGGGGTGGGTGTCAGGCTCTGGCATTCCTCACCCTGCAGGTAAACTGGTCTAAGCTGTGGAGTGACCACACAAAGTGATCTCCTATGGACACAGGCTGGGAGAGCTGGGGGTGTCCAGCCTGGAGAAGAGAAGGCTCCAGGGAGACCTGAGAGTCCCTTCCAGTGCCTGAAGGGGCTCCAGGAGAGCTGGAGAAAGACTTTAGACAAGGGCATGGAGTGATGGGACAAGGGGAGTGGCTTCACACAGACAGAGGGCAGGGTTAGATGGGATATTGGGAAGAAATTTTTGGCTGAGAGGGTGGTTAGGCCCTGGCACAGGTTGCCCAGAGAAACTGTGGCTGCTCTTGAATCCCTGAAAGTGTCCAAGGCCAGGTTGGACAGGGCTTGGAGCAACCTGGGCTAGTGGAAGGTGTCCCTGCCCATGGCAGGGGGTGGAATGAGGTGATCTTTAAGGTCCCTTCCAACCCAAACCATTCCAAGATTCTCTGATAACAGGAGGTTTCAAAAGGAATGGTGTCATTTCCATATGTTTTCCCCAGCCATAAAAAAAAATACCCAACAACAACAAAACCACCAAAGAACAAAGAAACTCCCAAACTCAGAGCACAGGAGTGACACAAGAGCTCCTCCAAATAGGTGTGACCTCAACCTGAGGGTGAGGGCACCTCCTGAAGGGCAGCTTCCTGCTCCTTCAGGGAGGAACAGAGAGCAAGCTGGCAGCCCCTGCCCTCATCTGCCACGGCCAAAGGCTCTTGTCCTCCAGGGAGTCTCACATGGGTGACCCTGAGAGCTGGAAGTCGTTCCCTCGGGGGAACTTCTCTGCAGGACAGGGCCCCGTTTTTCCGCTCGGCAAAACCCCGGCGAGTGTCTCAGCACGAAACATCCCCTCCCACGGCCCAGCAGAAGTGACTGGTCGGGGCTCCCCAGCTTTTGGCAGGATTCTGCTGGATGGGAGCAGGCCCAGCAGCCCTTCAGGGATGGGAAATTCACGGGCAGCACCGGCTGCTTCCCTCTCAGGTGTCATCACCAACGTGGTCGCCCCGTGCTTTGGAAATAACGTGAACACACCTCTCCTGAAAACCGCCTCCAGTGGCACTTCAGCAGCACCAAATGGTGTCTTTTATGTAGAAGCACAGGAGCAGGTGGAAATTCTGTGAGAATTTTGTGTATTTAGTGCTCTGGATGCTCAGCTCCTGCTGCAGTCCCTGGCAGGCGTTTGGCTCTTCCCCTGTTCCACCGCCGGCCCTGATTCCCTTGGCACCGAGAGATGGGAGTTCCCACCTCTGGAAAATCTCTTCCCAAACGCTTTTGAAGTGGACAAAGCCTTCCCTGGCCACAACAGATGTGGGGCTGTACAGAGCCTCCCTGAAAGTATCAGCTAATGAGGCCGAGAGGTGAAACTGCACCCCGTGAGCTCTAATTCTGGTGAAGCCCCACCAGGAAAGAGGGATAACAATGAAAGCTGAGCCCATCCGTGCTCTGCAGAGCAGGTGTCAAACTCTCCGAATGACCACAGCAGCAATTAAATGGAAAGCCTGCATTACTAAAATGGAAAGAGTATTATGGGCTGGGAGGAATCGGGACGTGAGGGTGAGACTTATGGTTAAGGCACTTTCTGTCTATCTCAGCTTCCCCTTATTCTGAAAGAGGTAATTTTTAGTAGCCCCCACCACTACATGGCCAAGTGCATCCAGCTCTTATTTGGCACTTGGAAGCTCTTTTTTTTTTTTGTGTTTTTTGGTTTTTTTATTAGAATAATCCAAGCAGCAGGGATTACTAACCAGCCTTTCAATTGTTTCCCAGGATTCTTCACATCTCCCCTTGATTCTTTTTTCCACCCAAGTGGAAAAATCCAAAGTTTGACATTTTATTTGTCAATCTGCAGCACTTTTCCTGTGTGGGAACAGAATGCAGGCTCTGTACAGTGCTCTCCAGATTTCCACTGGTTTAAGTCATTTTAGGGATGAAGGAGACCTCTTTGAGAGGACATTTGTCCAAAGCATTCCATGCCCCCAAGAGCAGCACAGGCAGGTCCAAGGGCACATGAATCCAGGCTAATTTGATGCTTGGATGGCAGATGAACCCCTGAAAGTAAAGATATTGGGTACAAATCTGAAATACATTGCTTTCAAATTAATGTTCCACTGACTTTGTTAGTTATAATGTGATATAAGAGACCTGTTCAAACCCTGTCCTGAGTTGTTGGTAAGAAAGTGAAATATTTAGTCTATTGACTTCATTATGCTCAGAGCCCTCCTGTTTCCTTATGCTGAGCAATGAACCATCACTCAGCTCTTTGCTCCTGCCCCGAGCTCTGGTTGTTGTAAAGCAGATTCTCTGCCCAGGTGTTTATTTGGTGCTTTGCATTAACTAAACCTTCACTGAAACACCCACCCTTAGTGCACCAAACAGCATAAATGAAAATCCCTCCAATTTTCCTTGTGTTTTCTATAACTTGCTAAGGTGGGTCTTGGCAGAGATAACTGATTTTGTTGTTGTTGTTGTTGTTTCCAAGGGCTTGAGTTGCAGATGGGTCACTTTGGAGTGTTTCACCTTTTAACTTTTAAGTGGTTGGTTGGATCAATTGAAATAGGGACACACCCTGAAGGATGCTGAGGGACAGGGATGAAGTTGAAATGAAGAACCTTTGACCTGAGTGACTCCCTGCCATGTTACTGTCTGGGATTTTTGACAATTAAATACATTTCAATGTTTGTTTCCCTGTCCTGGACTTACCTCAAAGCAGAGATAAAGATCACCCTGTTTTTTCCCCTCTTTTTAACATATTGAGGGAAACCATAATTAACCAGGAAATAAGGACAGGATCATGACCATGATGAAATATTTAGTCCCTGGCTAAGTGGGCATTGATGTCTCATTGTAAAAAGGTTTTGATTGGAGACTAAGCATCCAAGCATCTACAAAACTAAGCCTCTTTCTTCTTTTTATTTGCCTGATAAAAGCGTGATTTGGTCTTCAATACCCAGCCATTAACTGGCTGGTTTGCTAATTGAAATCTGAATTTTTTCTCGCCGTTCAGAGTTTGCTTTTCGGCAAATAACAAAAAGGAGTTTTTTCTGTTGCGTTTCTCTTCGATTATTTATTACACTGGAGGAGAAAGAAGCCAAGAGGAGAATATTTACGCTGCTAACACTGATCAATTGATAAGTGCCAAGAGGAGAATATTCATTTGATAAGTGCCAAGAGGAGAATATTCACGCTGTTAACACTGATCAATTGATAAGCTTATCACATGTCAGCGGGGCGAGCAGAGCAGCAGCAAATCTCCCGAACCAGGGACCAGCCTGGCTGCTGCTGGTGCGGGCAGGGAGGGATTAGCTGGGCCTTTCAAACCGAGAATTGCCTGGTGGGAAATCGTTCTGACTGGGTTGAGAGGATGAAGTTTGAAACTGTGAGCTGCAGCTCGTGTGTTGGTGCTGATGGGAAGTTCGCTGACCTGAAACCCGTCACGCTCCAGCACCCGCAGCCTTCCAGCAGCTGTTCTGCCACTGCCTTCCCTCCACTTTCAGCCCTGGTTAAAGCAAAAACTCAGAGGAAGATGCATTTTGAAGTGGCCTGGTTGAATTGCTTGGCAGTGTCTTGACGTTTTCTCTCTCTGTCTGGTTGTAGAGCAGCATTTCATGGATGTTCTTAATAACGTGGTAATTCTGCACACAAATACTGTGCTGACAAACACCATGTGAAAATGGGCTGTTGCTGGCTGTTGCACTAGATGCTGTAGACACAGAATCATGGAATCATTAAGGTTGGAAAAGACCACCAAGGTCATCAAGTCCAACCTCTGACCAAACCCCAGCAGTGCACTGGGAAGTGCCAGGTCTGCCAGTGTTTTGAACACTTGCAGGGGCAGTGACTCCACCACTTCCCTGGGGAGACTCTTCCAATGCTTTTCACTCACTCAGGGAACAGT
The DNA here is from genome assembly GCF_003984885.1 of Neopelma chrysocephalum. NCBI lineage: Eukaryota > Metazoa > Chordata > Aves > Passeriformes > Pipridae > Neopelma > Neopelma chrysocephalum. The sequence goes on from NW_020897800.1 coordinate 1,922,121, forward strand.
TTTTCCATCTTCCAGGTTCTCCAAAGCCCAAACAACTCAAGGGCCAGGTTTTGTAGGATTGGCACCCAACACATCAGTCTCCTCTGCATTTTGCTCACTCGTTCCTGAAGCTCATCAGCCCCTGGGGTGGGGTTGGAGCTGCTCCCCAGAATCAAACAGTAAGATCCCATTGGATGCTCCTGCCGTGTCCAGCATAACTTGGACTCGTATTCAGCAGGAAAAATTATATTTATAAACTGTGATCAGCATGGGGATAATCAGTGTAGGGAGATGTGTGTGTAGAGCTTCACAACAGCATTAATGGAGTGGTTAAATCCTCACCCAGAGCCCACTGACAACCTGGGGCCTTGTCTGTGCAGATTGGACACTTGTGGGCTGAGCTGCAGAGTGGTTTGGAATCCAACACCAATATGGGCTTTCTTCTGCTGTCCCTTGATACTGGAAGGTTGTTCAAAAGTCTTCAAGGCTTGTCCTGGGCTTTTGCTGACACTCAGCAAACACAGGGAGTGATAACATTGATGGAGGGAGCCTGAGCCTGAGCCTGAGCACACAGCCAGGATTGCTGGGGAGAAACACTGCCAGGAGCCAAAACAGGCTGGAGAAACCAGCACCGAGCTTCCTCCTGCTTGGATTAGATCCCCTCCCTTCTTTCTTGACTTGTGTTGCTCCAAGGAGCAGCTGCCTGTTGAGGAACAGCACCTGGATGTTGTGTGGCCCTGGAATTGTGTCACCCACAATTTGATTTGTTGGAATGGAATTTGGCCCCGTGGACCTTGGTGCCTTTCTAGCTCATGGCTTAAATGAAAATATAATTGAACCTTGGCTCCATAGGTTATTAAGACCTTGACATAAGCTGGAGACTGCTAGATCCAGGTACTTCCTTCACGAGGATATTTTAATTGTCCTTATTTCTCAAAATGCTGATATTTGTAAACGATCTTGTTTTTTGCTCGATGAGGAATTAATCGCCCGCTGAAGCCAAAAGTCATTTTGCTGTGGTTCATCTGTGGTGCTCAGACCCTGTGCACCCCTGAACAGTGGAAAAGCAGCTGTGCTAGCATTATTTTTACTTCTGGAGGTCAGCTTGGGGGAACCGAAATATGTTCTGCAGACTTTGGTTTTTTACCTTTTTTTTTTAATTTTTTTTTTTTTGGTTACTCTGCTTGCACCGGAAACTCTGAATAGGTATATTTGTCAGCTTTTACAGTAAATTTCTTCTTTCCCATCCCCCAAACCTGGAGCCAGAAACCACCATCCTTCCCCACCCTAATTCTGCAAGGAGGCCCTTTGAAACTGGTGTGATGACTCGGGGATAAGATGCTCCCCAAGAGGTTCAGTTCTGCCTCTCAGGCAACTCAGAGCAGAGCTCAGGTTTGTGGAGTTGGTGTTTCACTCAAGTAAATTAATACAAATTAAATTTAAATGTATAATTTAAATTTAAAAAGAAAAAAATTTTACCTGGATTAAAAACCCTTGTGGATGCTTGTATGGAGGATTAAAGCGACCTTAATTCTCTTTAAAAACTTCGTTTCCAAAGCCACAGGATTCCTGAGAATGCAAGTAGCCTAATTTAAAGTGCCACCAAGAATGTCTGCAGAAAAGAAAAGGTAGATTAGGCAAAGGCTTGAAAAATCATCTTTGCTTCAACGACTATTTGAAAGCAAAGTATTTTCCCCAATGTTCATAAAGGTAACAAAGACAACAGTTCAACACACAAATGTGGTGCTGTCTGGTAACAAAAGGATTTATCCCGGTCAATTAAGATTCCAGGATTAAATTATATAGAGTGAGTCAGAAAGAGTTCATGGAAGAGCCAAGTTGAAGGGAAAGAAGTATTTAATTTTTTTAAAGGTCAGAAATGTTTGTTCTGTTAAATAATTTTTGAGGTTGATTAAGAATCTCTGTATTTAGACTCAGCTTTTCTCCTCCCAGGCAGGTGTAACAGAAACATCTCAGTGTGCCTATAATTAGATGTAAATGAGAGAGATGATCCAAGGTGTGATGATTCATCTGTGATTTGAAGCACAGAACATAAATCTAAATAAACGCTCCCAGGGAGGAGTAATATTCCAAGATTGAGATTTGAGCTGGATATCCACCTGTGCTTCATAAAACCAGTTGCAATCTTTAAAAGTGGGAAGCTTATCAATGAGTGTATTTACACATCAAAGTGCAGTGAAAGGGGGCAGGGAGCCACCACTGCTATCGGTGGCTTTACAAACATCTGAGCTCTGTTATCCCCTGGTTTCCTCCTGCTATCAATTGCCTCCAAATACTCCCTGTAAAATATGAGTTGTTAATGTTGGCTTTTGAAGAAACTTGTTTCCTCTGCTCTCCCTTGCTGCAGGGGTTTGTGAGAGGCCCTTTCAGCTGGCTGAGAGCTTGAATTCTCAAAGTGGGGCAGAGTTTCTGGGGGGAAGCTCTGAGGTTCCTGGGTGTTGGCAAAGTAACTCAGCTCACCCAGTAAAAAACCTCCTGGCCAGGCCATGAGCAAAGTCTGGTTGGGACAGAAACACAGCTCTGGGCCAGGCTGGCACTTCAGCACCTGCCTGTGCTCAAAATGAGCCATTCACATCCAACTAAAGATGTTTAAGTGGCTTTCCAAGTGAGGATGCTTTGCTAATTTGGGTAGCTTGTGTCTAAACACTCAATAACATGTATTTCTCTTCAATATCTACTTTTTTTCCGTCTCTTCCTCTGTCTTTTTTTTGTCTCTACTTTTTTATGTCTCTTTTTTTTGTCTCTACTTTTTTATGTCTCCTTTTTTACATCTCTACTTCTTTCTGTCCTCTGTTCTGTCACGGCACTGCCTAAATATGCACTGAGCAACCCAAACCTCACCCCTGCTGGATGTTCTCAGCCTGATTTGCCCTTTGGGGGGGGTGTGAAGCTGCACTGCAGGTCGGGGGCACCGAGCAACACAAAGCAGAGACACAGGGTGAGGTCTGGGGGAATAAAATAAACCTGCTCCATCCATGTGACGGGTCCAGCCTGCAGACCAGCAGGCTGCCACGAGGATTTGGGCTCCAAGAAAGGAAAATAAGTGTCACCTGCATTTTTTTTTTCCCCCTCAGCTTCTGCTCCAGACCAGCAGCCACAGCCTCGGCCCTACCAAGGCGTCCGTGTTAAGGAGCCAGTGAAGGAGCTGCTGAAAAGGAAGAGGGGGAATGTCCACAATGCCACTGCAACAGCAGCTGCAACGGTAGGAGGAAAGCAAACACGGGAAGAAAATCATTCCTTGGTGGCTAAATGATTGACCAGCCCCAGCACTGCTTTGGCAGTGAAAGAAATCTCTGCATCTCTGAAGCGTTTTGAAGGCACCTGGCAAATACCATTAATGCCCCCTTTAGTGTGCTGAGCACCTTCAGTCACCATTGAAAGGGGAAAAGTGCTTTGCACTTGGCAGGATCTAATTCCTAGGGACAAAAAGTGGCTTGGAAGTGAGGCAGCTCGTTCAAGGGATGACCCAGAGCCATCCTTGGTGATTTGCTGCCTGGTTTCAGCCTGTGTTTGCCCTCCCAGGAGGGAGCAGGTGGACTGGCTCCTCTCCGAAGAGGAATTCCCTCTGCAACACAAGGTTTAAGCCCAGTTTAAGGTCCCCTTGAGCTGAAGGGACATGAACAGGGTTGGGATTGTGTGTCCTGGCTGCCAGGCTCAGCTCTTCTGGGTGGGGAAATTCAGACACTGACAGTGCAGCAGTACCTGATAATCAGCTGATAACACTTAATATGCTCTGTCCCTCGGTGCTTCTCTAAGGGATTGAATTTAATGCTGATGGTCTTCACCTCTGAGTTTATTTTCCTCTCTCTTCCAGGTTGTTTTGCCCCATCAGCCACTTCCTTCCTATTCCCCAATGGGTAATATATCCCCGACCCTCCCAGTGTTTGCTGCAGGGAAGGCTGGGCTGGGCTGGGTTTAATCTTTAATTTCTCCTGTTTTTTTTCAGGCCAGCCCTGCATCGACATGGACGTGTCTGCCCCTGCTCTGCCAGCCCCAGATGAAGGAGCACTGGCTTCTGGCTGGATCCCCCAGCCCTCTCCCACATCCCTGCAGCCCCTGACCCAGTGGAGCACCTACCCCGAGTATGTGTCCCACGAGGCAGCCAGCTGTCCCTACACAGCAGACATGTATGTGCAGCCCATGTGTCCCAGCTACACCCTGGTGGGGCCTTCATCTGTCCTGACCTACACTTCCCAGCCGCTCATCACCAACTTTGCAGTAAGTCAAAAATGCCAGTTTTGCAGTGAGCCAAAGGTTACAAGTGGCAGCTAATTCCCCCTGAGGAATTAGATAATTCCCTGATTCCCCCAAGTCCCTTCTAGCAAGAGCCATGGGGGCTGATTGGTGTGGTTAGTCTGATTTATTTAATTGCATCATGTGGTGTGTGTTTGCATCCACGCCATGTAGCTGTTCTAGCACTGGCTGGACATCAGGATGGTTTGAACAGGGGGAAAAAAGCTGTGGTTGTACTGGAATCAGGCAAAATTCACTGCCCTTTTCCACTCCTCCAGGCTGAGTAGAGGTTCTTCACTATTGATTTCCAAGCTTAAAAAAAAAAACCCCACAGGTAAATGGGATTCCAGGAAACACAACAGGTGAAGCAGGAAGAATGACTTGGCAATAAATTTCTCCAGAGTTGATAGAAGAGGAAGGTCAAAATAGCAAGTAAAGATAGTAAAGATAGCAGAGTATTTGGGTGGAGGACAACCCAAGATAATTTGTTCCTCCGTGGAGGAGAAGGGCAGAGACTTTTGTTTCAGTGGAACTCAAGCAGCTGATTTTTCCTTTCAGTGCTTCAGTTCAGCTGCTCAAACAGAGCCAGCAAAGCACCCAAAGCCCAGCCTGTGCCCTCTGGCCACCATTTCTGAGGTGGCTCTGGCTCGGGTGACCCGGCTGGTCAGGATGGGCTGTTCCAGAGCCAGAACAAGCTGCCCTGGGGCAGCAAAGTCAACTTGCAAGAGACTGTCGAGAAGGCAGTTTCCAGCACAGGGTGTGAGAGTCCCATGGGCTTACAGAGAGGGTGGGAATGGGAACAGAAAGCTAGAGGGAACCGGATCATGAGTGCGAGCTCGTGGCACCCAGCACCTGGGACACCCACAGCCACTGCTCTCATGGGGAAAGTGTCACACTCAGAGCACCCAGAGGGAGAGGAAAAGGGATGTTAGAGGTCAGACCGAGCACCCCTAGTCTGTGCTGTGTCCCCCCCACCCCCTGCCCCACCTGGCCACTGGTTTGATGGAGTTTTGTGTCTCCCCCAGCCCCGGAGCAGCACCCCGGCCGTGGTGCCCCCGCTCGAGGTGACGGAGCAGCAGCCGCCCCTCACGTACTTCCCATGGGCACAGCCCCTCTCTGCCCTGCCAGCCTCCACTCTGCAGTACCAGCCAGCCTCTTCCACGCTCTCGGGGCCTCAGTTTGTGCCCGTGCCCATCTCCATCCCCGAGCCAGCCCCCCAGGAGCTGGAGGATGCCCGGCGGGTCATCGGCGCTCTGCCCATCGAGAAGCTGCTGCTGGAAGACGAGGACAATGATACGTATGTCCTAAACCATGCTCTGTCTGTCGAAGGGCTTTGAGCTCTTGCACACCTGGGGCCTGCCCCTCACCTACTCAATGCTCCACCTGGCACCACAGAGTTTTGAGTACAGAGGAAAAGCAGGCGGGGTGGGGTGGGGGGTGGGCTGGGAACTTTAGCGCACCGTGAGTTGGGTGCTGTGTGAAACTCGCTTTGTCCTGGGGCCCAGCACAGGATTTCTCTGCTGTTGCAGCTCCTGCTGCCTCTCCCAGGCAGGCTTTTGATACTGCAGACTTGTGCTCAGCGTCAGCACGAGGTGACTTTCACCCTCAGGCACAGGGAAGGGTCTCAAACTGGAATATTGTGGAGTATCCTTGGCCAGCTGTAGGATTTGGTGAGGGCACAACTTGCCAAGACCCACTTCAGTAGGACTGCTTTTGTGTAAATGCCTTGTGTGTGTGTGTGTGCCTTTGCAGGAATTTCTACCAGATCTAGGCCACTAGAAAACATTTTTGGGCTTAAATCGGCATTTTTCTTTCCTAAATTGAGCTGCTCCTTTGGGACTTAGGAAGACTAAAGTATGTTTTTGTTCTGCTGGTGCAGTGATCTGAAAATAAAGCCAGTACAGCTGAACTAAATGCCAGTGCAGTCAGACATCCCTATTTGCAGGGCAGATGGAACATCTGAGTTCACTCAAAGGTGTAACTGGAAGGTCTGGCCTCTTCTGCCGTTGGAATCCACCCCTGTGGGTGTGGTTGGACTCAGGGTTTTTGTGGTTCCGGACTCTAAAATACCCACCTTTGAGATGGGAGCTGCTTTAGTGGCTGCATGTTCTGCCAATGGTCCCACTGAAGCCTCCAGGAGTTTTGTCTGAATCAGGATTGCAGGACGTGGCCCCGTGTCAGGAGATCCCTGGGAAGGAAGGGTCTGCCAAAACCTCCCCTGCAGAATGACAAGGAATCTCTGCCATGTGCTATTATTTGGCAATATTTTTCCCTGTTCTGTAGCATTTGGGTGTGAAGCTGGTGCTGATGTGCTGAGCCAGGGAACATCAGGAACATCAGGGACCTCTCCTGTGCCTGTGGGAAATTTCCCACATTCCCTTTGCAGCTTTCTGATTTCCTTTCCTGGAGAACGAGTAGCTTTTGCTTTTTCCTCTGTAAATACTGTGGTTGATGTTCAGGAGTGCCATGCCACAGGCAAATATATTTGCAGGAGAAATCCCCCCTTCTAACTCTGTTTATTGTTCTCTTAATAAACAACAGACTCTTGGCTGGTGAACTCAATTTCTCTGGGTTTTTCTGCTTTCCAAAGCCCAGGAGCCTTAGGTGGTTTTATTATTTGCAAGACTAACAGCAAAATAATTTATTGCACTGCTTGTTACCTGGAGTCCAGTTGCCACCCAGGCAATATTTCAAGTCACCTCACAGTTAATGCCTGAGTGAGGTTTACAAGCTCAGGTTGAAAGTCTTAAAGGCTTTCCAAGCATATTTTGTTTTTGAATATTGACAAATCTGGAAGACATAAGCAATAGATCATGTAAGTGATCATAAAGTTGTTGGAAAATAGCAATAGTTCAGGTGTGCATTGAAATTAGTGGCTTATATTTGCAGAAAAACCCAGCAAAGAAATTAATTGGAAGGAGCTTGGTTCACCACTGCTTACTCCAGTTTTACAAGTACAAGAAAGGTAGGTAAAACTGGGATAATGCAGTTGTGAATCAAGCCCGTGGTTGCTCAGATTGCTTCTCAATTCCTTTCACTCCAATGTATGTAAATTCTGTGTGTGAATATAAAACAATGATGAAACTGTTTCCGAATTTCTTTCTGGGTTGTTCTGGTTAGAAAAAGACAAATTTTTATTTTTTTTTTTTCCCAATAAAGATCTACAGTAACTTTTCTATGCCTAGAGTGTTTTATTTCCTATCCAAAAGGGTGACCTGGCATTGGTTTAGCAATCAATTAGTTCAGTATCTTATGTACAGGCAGGAACCACGGATTGGCTGTGAGATTTTGTGCTGATTTTGCACTTTAAAGCAGACTAAGGAGGAATTCCATGATCCAGCTGTGGCCTGGAGGCACTTTTCCTCCAGCAGTCCTCGCTCACAGCAGCAGTTCATGTGTCAGTTCAATCTCTAGTCTCCTCTCCTGGCACCCCTGGGGATGTGTGGGTGTGCAGCCACAGCTAATGCTGAGCTTGACTGAAAATCAGATTAGCCAGAAAGCTGCATTTATACTTCCTGAAATGGCAAGGGCTGGCTCTGGGCTGCAGAACTACCCGAGGAGAGAAATGACTGCCTGCAACCTCCTGACTGAAAAACCTTCCAAATGTTGCTGTCTGGAGCAAAAGGCAGCCAGGGGTTGGTCCAACCATGTGTGGGATGGTCTCCTCCTGTGCAGAGGGGAATGGCAAAGCTACCTGTGCATTCCCAGGGCCCTGGGGGAATGGAAGTGGCTCCAGCCAGAGCCAGGCAAGCAAGGTGAAGCAGCCCAGTGTTTTCCCCCATCACTCAGGGCAGCGTCACCAGCAAACCCACAACTCCCGTGGGTTGTGACAACTCTGTGTCTTGTCCAAAAGACGAGGACTTTGTCCTTCTGACCAGTGGGTTTGATAAAGAAGTGGAGTTTAACAGGTTGATTACAAATATACCACTTAGGGGTTGCGTGTTACCCCCCGGGGGTGGGATTTCACCAACACACACAGGGCTGCATCACCCCAAAAAGTGATATATCCACAAAATATGGTACTCTGGGCCCCACCACTGGGTGTTGGGGAGGACTTAGGTACCTCTCAGTGGCGAATCCCACCCGAAGGAAAGTGCTGAAGTGGGAAGGAGGCAGAGCTCAGGAGTGCTGAGGGCTCTTGGACACTGCAGTTGTTTGAGGTAGGAAGCCCTTTCCATGGGAGTGGGAGCTTTAAGATCTTTGAGCCCTTTGAGGCTCCTGGCGTGGATTTGCGGAACACGGGGCGTGAAAAACCCCCCAGAAGTGGCAGTGCCACCCTGTAGGACTGTTCATGGCCGAGCAGTGACCAGTGTCTCTATTTGCTGTCTTAGAATTCTACATATTTATGCAGCTAAAGGTCTGAGGGCCCACGCCCGGGCGGCCGCAGAGCGCCTGAAGCCGCTGAGGAGACTCGATGCCAAGGAGCACAGAGGAAAGGTAAGATGGGCCCCCCTTCCTCCTGCAGACAGCAGGGTTTGGGGTGGGCAGGGGCTTTTTGCAAGACTGGGAACAGCTGAAAAACAGCTGAGGTACCTCTGGCAGGAGCAGAAATGAGGTGGGATGAGAACGAGCCTGTTCTTTTTTCAGCCCGTGGTTACAGAGTGAAACACTGGTCCAGCAAGATGTGTGTTTGTTGGCAGCAGCCTCTGAGGCTGAAGGTTTTGTGAGCAACTGGTTGGTGCCAGGAGGGCTGCACCTGGTGGAATTGGTGCTCCAAAAACCCTGGGTGTGGGTTGTCAGCCAAACTGGGGCTGGAGAACACTAGAGGGAGTTCTGCCAGAGCTGGGCAGTGCCCCCGTCTCGGGATCCATATATATAACTAATACTTGTCTATATAAGTAATACTTATATATATAAGTAATATATGCTTAGCTTCATCACATTGAATCTATCACTTTCTTACATTCAAGAGTTTAAATTTTTTTTTCTCTTTATTTAAAAAAATCTTTATTTCTTTATTTTAAAATTCGTAACCCAAGCAATGCTCACCTCCAGATCACTGTTCAGGCCATTCTTAGTCTCTGCATCCTCATTGCTGCAACAAGCTGTGGGTTTAACTTCTCACACGCTAAAAACAAAAAGCAAATAAATCCACCCGAGAATTGTCAGTGTTGGTGAACTTTTAGGTGACAAATTTTGGCTAAACCTGTCAAGGAATCATGTGGGATTCTAAGTCACCCTGCGAACCGCCTTCCTTTTGGGCAGTGCAACCCTCGGGATTCCGGGCATCCCTCAGCATTCCCCATTCCTTGTTTTGTGCTGTCAGTCCCTCATGTTCCTCTGCTGTTCCAGACTCCTCTGCTGGTGGCTGTCACTGCCAGGCAGGCAGCCATTGTCCACGACCTGATCCAGGCAGGAGCAGATGTCAACGCCGTGGACAACAAAGGGCAGTCAGCTCTGCACCTCGCTGCCACCTACGGCTATGCCCAAGTCCTCCAGGTGGGAAAAGCTTTATGGCTTTGATACCCTTGATAAAGTGTCAATATTGGTGTCTTTAAACAACTCTCTTAGAAGGCAAGGTGTCAGCAAGCAGGGCACACTGACCAAAAACTCCTTGTGTTAGGAACTGACCTCCCAAGGGTGGTTTTTCTATATTTGCATCCAACGTCAGCTTCCTGTTACAGAGGAAAAATCTTTGGTGCATCTGTGGGGGAAAATACATTCTTTCTGCAGATCATGGCTCTAAACCTTCTAGTTTAGCCAGCAGCAGGGTGGGGTTGCTGTGCCTTGAGCCCCCAGTGTGGTTCTGCATCAGAGGGGGTTTCCCAGCCGGGGAGTGTGAGGACAGGGAGCACAAAAACCAGGGTGAAACCCCCTCCCTGGGGTCAGTGTCGTCCAGATGGGAGCAGGGAATTGTGTCCAGGCTCAAGCCAGCTGAGGAGAGAGCAGATGGGACCCTGCAGGCAGGGACAGCACAGGCCCAGCCTTCAAAATGAGGCGTTTTTTTCAGATTTCACTCAAAACGTGACTTCCACGAGCAGATCTTTGCTTCCCTGTTGCTCCACAAATCCCTCTGCAGCCAGGGACTCCACCTGAGCCGTGTGCCAGCCCTGAAGAGCAAATTAGCACATCTAAAAAAGGCACTGTGGGAATTCTGGGAAGGGATTACCCAGCAGGGATCAGCAGGGATGTGTCTTAAACGCTCAACTGTTGGCCATAAAATGGAGTCATTGAAACATCCCTGCCCTGAGTGTGTCAGGACCGAGCACAGGCAGTTTTGTGGCTGTTCTGGGGTTACCTGAGGGCAGGGCACAGGGATGGGGTGCCAGGGGGTGCCTGGCATGTTGGCACTTCATGCCCAGCATTCGTTGGCTCTGCCTGGCACGTGCCCCGGGTTAAGCCCCGAGCGGGCAGTTAATGAGTAACACGGAGAGTTCCTTGGAAAACAGGTGTTTCCTTCAGTGGGGAGAAGTGTTTCAACACAGATGATTCCAACAAAGCCTCCCAGAGTGCCTTGGGGTGGTTTGTGTTTCAGGGTTTCTTTGTTTGGTTTCTCTTTTATGCATATTTTTTTTTCCCACCTCCCCTTGCCATTAAAAGGGAAAACTCACACAAACTTACTTCTCACCATGAAAGGCTTTATGGTTTGCTTGTTTATTTTATTGTGTTTGGTTTCTTTTTTCCCTAATGGATTAACTATCTAATCTCTAATAATCAAGCACCTCAGAGCTGCTTGTCAATATTTGATCTGCATATATTTTATTGTTGTTATGAGAAGATAAGTCAGGCCCCAACCGTCCTGGATCATCTTTCAGCAGCAAGATTCCTGTGCCTTCTCTTCTTTGAGTTCTGGATAAGTCACTGCACTGCAAAAATTCTCAGTCTTGTAATGTGAACAGCTTGTTTTATTCAGTCAAGAGAAAGAAATACATTACCTATAGTAATACAGAAAATATAAGTATTAGCTTCTTCACATTGGATCTATCACTTTCTTACATTCAAGAGTTTAAAATTTTTTTTCCTCTTTATTTCTTTATTTTAAAATTTGTAACCCAAGCAACTCACAGCACTGATATCTAATGTCAAATAAGGGCTTAGTTTGCAGTGAAATTATCATCATCTGATTTGTTTGATTTTAAAGTCTGTTGGTTTTGACAGATTTTGGCTTGGACACTGTTCTGCTGAACTAAAATTTTCAATTTCTCTGTTGCTTCCAGGTTATACTGTCACTGGGTTTCCCTCTTGACTTAGAAATGAAGGATTTTGAAGGTAAAAACCTTTGCACAGATATTTTACAGCGGCCTGAAAACCTGTATTGGCTATTTCATTGTCTGCTGCTCATTGGGATTTGGGGCTGGGAGACCAGAGTGGGCTCAGGAACTGCCTGGGGGGGAGGAGAGTTGTGTCTGAGCACTCAAATGCCACATAATTGAATGGTTCAGAGGGGATTCAAGGCACAACTGGAAACGAGTAGACACTGGAGAACCCCAAAAATTGTCCATGCAGGCAATGTGGTACATTGGAAAGCAGAGAAGAGCTTGTGTCTTGACAACACACGCAGAGAGAGGCACGTGCTCTCCACGCCAGCTCTGCCTCCTCTCTGTGCATCGGTATTTTTGGTTGGACTGTGGTTCTCTCCCTCCCATCCTTGTTTTTCCAGGCCATGCCCCCCTGCACTGTGCTGTGCTGGCCCACAACGCCCTGCTCAGGGAGCAGAGCTGCCAGAGCCTCACCCAGGAGCAGCAGAAACACCTCCAGCAGCAGAGAGAGGAGCTGGAGTCCTGCATCCACCTCCTGGTGCACACCGGGGCCTCCATCTACAGCAGGGTGAGGGGCAGCTCGGCCATCCCTGGGTCCTCCCTGGTGCTTGTGCCGTGCTCAAAACGGGGAATTGGAGAAGGGATTTCTCAAGGGACTGGTTGCAGAGTGAGGTGCTGCTTTTGGGGGCTCCTTTCTTGCAGCCTGGAGCAAACACTGGGCAGTGAGAGGGTCGCTGAAGGGAAGGAGATGCTCCACATGAGCTGCTGGGTTTCCTCTGATGGCTTTATGGAATATCTCCAGGTTGTTCTGCTGAACATTTCTTATTCTGTTTGGTTTTTTTTTTTTTCTCCTATTTTTAAACAGGATGTGAAAAGCAACAAGACAGTTCTTCATTACACAGTCCAGGATGGGAACCTCTCCCTGCTCAGATACTTCTTGGAGCTGAACGCTTTCAAGTCCAAGGACTTTGTCAACAACAAGGTGAGTCAGGGCGAGCCTGGAGGGGATTTGTGGGAACATCTCCAGGCAGAGGAGATGCTGGGAGCAGGGTGGGAGCTGTGCTGCAGTGGGAGGCTGCATTAGAGGCATTGGGGTCCTCCAGATTCCAGTTCTTCTCTTCCCACACACAAGTTTTTGTCTATCAAAAAGGAATCGAATGTTTTCCATCAACTCACTCAGGAGGCAGATCCTGGACAGCTTCAGTCCTTTTTTAACCTTCAGATTTCTGCAGGAAGCATGTTTGGCTTTGTGTCTGTGGGTAAAGGCACTGAGTTTGTGTCTCTCTGTCCAGTGAGGGGCCTTTTCCCTACATTCCTTCTGTATCTTTGGAGACCCATCAGGCAGGTGCTGGCTTGTCCATGGCAGGCTGCTCTTGTCTCTTGATCACAACCCTCAGAGAGCTCCCTGCTGTGATAGGATCACTTGGAGTCTTCAGTCTTGTTGCTGAGCTGTCTGGGACAGTGAGAAATGTGATGGGGAGGTTGTCTGATACCCAACCTGGATTTTTAGCTCTTCCAAGTACGAAGAAAACAAGGAAACGAGCACCCTGGAGTCCATATTTTTGGCTTGCCTGGCTTCACCCCACTGCTTGTTGTGGTTGTCTCATTGCAAATCTGCTTCCTTGGGGATTTCACAATGAGAAAAAAAAACCCACTGAGATCTTAAAGGTCTTTTTCACCTGAAGGGTTCCCAGAGCCCACATGTTGGTGCTCTGGATGTTGTCTCACATCAGCCCTGTTAAAGGCAACGTGAGGCTTCAAGGTCAGGCGTTGTCAGATCCTTGTTTTCTGAGCCCAGGCCTGGATTTGGAAGCTGCCAAGTGCTCCTGCCACAAAGGTGCAGCAAACAAATGCAGATGTTTCTATTTTAACGAGAAATCCTGTAAAGAGCTTGTAACTATCCCTTGGCTCTCTGGGATGATAAAATCGACAAGGATCTGCTTGTTCAGGGCTTGTAAAACGTGCCTTGTCTGAGGGGAGCTGTTAGGATTTTGCTATTGTATTTTCTGCCTCAATATCCCTGATAAATAGGACCTGAAAATCACGTGTGTTCATTTTGACAGCTGGAATAGCAGCACACATTGCAATTTCTGCCCAACCATTCCAAGTTCACGACAAATGTATGGTCTTTTCTGAGAGAAGAACAAGCAGCTGCCCGAATGAGACTCTTGCAGACTAAAAATACCCCCCCTTATGCATTTGTTTATTAGGTTTTTCTCATTTAAAACCGTTACCAGTCATAACTGACTAGACAGGGCCCAGATTTCTGCGCGGTCTGGTGGCACCAGAGCTTTCCTGCCCCAAATTGCAGCACCCTCCATCCTGCCCCCCTGCCCGGCTTCACAGCCAGCTCTGTCCTTCCCACACAGATCCTGTTACTGGAAAAGCTGGACTCGATCCACGCTCAAGGGAGTGCCTGACCTCAGGATTCTGCAGCTTTCTGGCCCTTGCAAATGTTGGGAAAGGGAGCAGTGGGGATGTGGGGAGCACAGCTGGCTCTGCTCTTGTCCAGCCCACGCATGGTGTGTAGCAGCACAATGGGCTTTGTGCCTCTAAATCCTACTTAATGCTTCCCAGGGAAATATTTCCATGGATAAACATGCATGTTCCATCCTTCCCTTCCTCAAATAACCCCTCAGGTCTCTGCTCACACGAGGGTATGGTTTAGCAGGGGGTTGCAGAGCGATCAGGAACGTTGCTGGTACAGGGTTATTTATTTAGTTATACCCCAAGCATCAAAGCCCCACAGTTTGTAGTGCTCTAGAAGAGAGAAAAATCTAAATCCACAAATCTCCTGCACGGGAGAAACAGAGCAGAGATCCTCCCTCACCTCCTGATTAGTGATCACACGGGGCTTCTTCAGCTCCCGTTTCACAGATCTCCAGTTCAAGGCCAACCCTGAGGAGGTGGCACAGCTTAGCAGGAGCTTTATCTGGGCTTTTTTTACCTCTTTTCCTTTCAGGCACATGGCAACACAGCCCTGCACATGGCAGCTGCCCTGCCAGGGCACAAGAACCAGAAGGAAATGGTGCAGCTGCTCCTGGCCCACGGGGCAGACCCGAGCATCAGGAACCTGGACAATGACCAGCCCATCCACATGGCCCCCTCTGGGAGAGCTGGGGAGCAGGTATGGGGTTACTGATCACCAAAGGGGGTTGGGTTTTGTGCCTGCAGGTGTGAAAAGATTCCTGGTGTGTTTAGATGTGTATTTAGTTGCACATATCTGTGTATATAATTGTGTGTGTGTGTGTGTGTGTGCTTTGGGTTCAGATGGTGCTTTGGGTTCAGATGGTGCTTTAGGAACTTCTCCATTTTTTTTTGGCAGGTCAGGCATTTGCTGAAGAAAGGGAAAGTTGCATCTGCCTTCCTTTCCTGCCGCCGAAACGCCAGATCCTAGGCTGCCTGAAATTCGTGGAATGGCTTCACCTTCAGCTTGCTGATGGCCTGAGGCCTCTCATACAGACTGACCAACAAATCCCTGCTCCTACAGGCTTAAATCAGGGTGGGAAGACGGTGTTTCTCAACCTGGAGATGAGATTTCAAATGGCTGAATACTTAATTTTGGTACCAAAGAATACTGATAAGCCTCATGCTTGGCCTGCAGGGAAGGAGTCAGGCAAAGCAAGTGGCTGTTCCATGAATAAGGACGTATTTGAAGCACAGCCAAGCTTTGATTTGGTGGCAACTGAAGCCCATGGAGGTGGTGGAGCACCAGGTGGTGGTTTGGCTACAAAAAGGTTGAGAAATGCTGCTCTGAGACACCCTCAAACTGTGCCTCTTGTTGGGTCCTGCACAGAGGTACTGGTTGAAGTGCTGGAGCCTTTGTGATGTGCAGCTCCCACTGATCCTGCTGCCCTGGGAATGCAGGAACCTGAGGGGAGGGAAAAAGGCTGGATGGAAGAAGTCAAGTCAGCCTGAGGAGTCACCCAAGGCTGTATTTCCCCTGAGGGAATGGACATCCAAACCAAGACCCCAAAGAGGGTTATTTCAAACTGCTGCTACCCCATTTCTTAGTACTTTGGGAGAAACCTGAAGCAGCTCCCCATGGCCAGTCTCTCACCCCACCCCAAGAAAAGAGAACAGATGCTTTTAAGAACAAGTACAAGGGGCAGGTTCTCAGCAGCACAGGTTTGGGTGGCTCCTCAGTGCTTCCCAGTGCAGGGATTCCTCTTTGAGACATCTAATCCAGCCCAAATCTCCAGCTCTGGTGGCACAGAATAGCTCAGAAAACACCTCAGGGTGGGGAGCTGAACCCTCACCTGAGCCTGAGTAGGAGACACAGGATTCCTTTGGGTCTGAAATGACTTTTAGGCACGTCCAGGGTAGAAAACCCGTGTGGGTCTGTGCACAGCAGGGTCAGAGTGCAATGGGGGAGTGCTCCCCCATTCCCATTCTCAGCTGAGGGGGAGTCTCAATAGATTCTTAGTGTTTCTGTGAAATGATTTGTGAATTGCTGTGCAATCACTGGCAGAAGTGGCTCTGCTGGCTCAGGGAGGCAAAGCCATGTTTTGCCACCCCTTTGGCAGAGGATGTCCCGACCCCAGTGCTCCCCCTGAATTCTGGTTTGCTGGTTTCTCAACGCTGCACAGGTTCTTTTCTCTGACGGGCCAGAGGAGTGAAGTGAAGGGCAGATCCCTTAAATCACTGCAGCACTTCCTTGATCCCCCACTGCCTGACTCGGGGGCGTGGGAGTTTCTGTGGCACCATCAGTCTCACAGGCCTGCAGTGTTTAAACAACTCTTTAGCAGACTCGAACAAAAGCTCTTAAGAAATGCAGAGATCTCGATTTTCCAGCCCTCCTCTCTGCTGTTTTACTATTGCTTCCCACTACATCACATCTCCAAACCTGCCAACATCCCCTGAAGAAAAAAGAAAAAGCCACGTATTTGCATGTGTTTGCATAAATTTGCATTTACCTGGGCATAGGCCAGCAAAAGCATGTGCTTTCTTACTTTGAAGGATGTTATAACAAGCCCTGGATTGAGGGATAACTGTATCAGTGAGTTAAGACAAAATGATCAATAAAATATCCATTTCTTGAACTTGCCAGCGACAAAGCTGCCAGACTACGTGGCATGTGATGCACCAGGGAACATGTAAAAAAGCTTTTTGCCATCTAGAAATGTCTGTGGGATGACTGAAGTCCTTTTGCAGCACGTGTTAAAAAAACCAACAAAATACATGGGGTTTTTTTCTCGAGTGGCTTTTCTCTCTGTTGTGTCACCTGCCTGCTGTGGGTGATCAGTGCAGAGGAATGTGGTTGTTGTAGCTGTTTGTAATTGCAATGGGATTGTCTGGAATCATCACCACCTCCAGAATATCAGGGAAAATGTCCTCCTGGGGAGGGATGTGGCTTCATTCAGAGCATCCCCCTGGCAGCTGATAGGTGAGGTTTGCAGGGGGAAGAGCCCGTGACAGACACTGGAAGGATTCCTTCTCTCTCCAGGTACGTCTGTGCCTAAATTCCCAAAGCTCAGACATCAGAGGGCTGCTCTGAAGCCACAACCAACAAGTTATTCATGTTGGCTTTGGACTGGAGCCACCAGACAGCTGGAGGCTGCTGCAGGTTAAAACTCCTTTCCCTTTCCAACCAGACTGTGTAACAAGAAAATCCCTTTTAAGCCTCCCAGGTGTCTTCTGCACTGGGGGAATTTCACCGATTTAAACAGTTCACACTTAACCCCTCAATTTTCCGTGGCTGTTTCAGGGGAAATGTAACTTCTGCAATTGGCAGCGTGTGATATCCCTCTATTTGCACAGTTTATCTCTTCCTACCTGTGGCTTTGGAGAAGTTGCTAATAACAAAGGCTCGTTATCACCAAACAAATGCTCTGAAGTGGCACCATAGAAAAGCTGTCAGTCGGTTGGCAAGCCAAACTTTCAGATCAAATACTCTGTGCAACTGGTAAAGAACCTGAAAATAAGAACCTTTTCTTTTCTCTATAACTGCAGGTTACTTTTGGAGTTATTCATGGCTTTTGTAAGCATGAGATGATCCTCATTTTTGTGTAAACACGTGTTTGTAAAGGCTGGCAAAGCTTCACCTGGCAGGGACTGATGACACACCAGAGTTTCAATAGGGCTGTGCCAGCTCTCAAAGTTACTTTGAACCCTTTTTTATTTTGGGGGGGGATAAAGGAGGGAAAGAATATGTTCCTCATAGCCAGAAAATGCACAATCAACCTTTGAATGGTTCCTCTGTTGTGTTTTTTTCCTTCCTTGTGCCAACAAGACGTTGTGTCAACAGCCAGCAAGCTTTTACTTGCACTGCATGTGTGGCCTGGAGCTGTTGACAGGGAGCTGGGGAACAGCATCTCAGACACGTTTCCAGTCTGGGACATTGCAAAACAACTGGAGAAGGAGCAGCAGAGCAATAGGAAGAGGCTGCAGGGGATGGAGGGCAGTGACACTTAATTAATGGAAGCTGTTAGAGCCTGGAGACCTTGGTGCACAGAAACATTTTGCTGAAAATATCTTTGTCCCAGTGGAGTAGTTGGTAATTTCAGAGCAGCTGAGGCTACTAGATGTGGAGGTGAAAGATATCTTGTTAGCCTCTAGCCCTTGATTTCCTTGCTGGAGCTGTTGTGTAGATTTAGGATGCTCCCACCCTTGCTGTGAGATGTCTTAACGTGAGCCCTCCTCGAGTGCTTAGTTACCATTTCACGTGCCCTCTGCTCTCCAGAGCATCCCCTTGGCTCTGTCAAGCTCAGGCCAATGTTGCCAGCCCGTGGGGAGGATGTGGTCACCCCATTTCCTCCAGAAGCCTCAGGAATCTTGCCCCAGCCTTATCTCCTTCTGGCTCTTTCACGTTGCTGATGAGGGGCTTTGACTGTGGCTCAAGGTGCTCCTGCTCCTCGAGGAGCTGGCACTGAGTAAGGCTTGGAGCAGGCTGGGGCAGGAGTGTGGCCCTCCACTGTCCCAAAATAACACCCAGGGGCTGCAGCACCCACCAGCACTGCTAAAATGACACCTAACAGGGTGTCTCTGCATGGGGGTGATCACACCTCGAACCGCTGCAGAGATACAGCTGTTTGTAAGTGTTCTGTGACCTCATGAATGTATCACTTTGGCAACCCCTGAGATCAATCAGGTAACGGCAGGGGAGAAGGGGAGATGTTATTTGAAGTTGTCAAAATATTTTAAAGCATGTTTTGGAGAGAAAACTACCACCTTGCCTAAGGTAAAGGGACTGGAAAGCTTTTCAGTGAAGTGCAGAAGTGTCTGGAGGAGGTGAGCACACAGCCAGACAAATTATGGCTTTGTCTTCACAGGTGATTAGTTTTTTTCATTTTTGTTGGATTTAATGTGGAAAGATGCTTCTTTCTTTCCAGTCTGGGTGCTCAGCTGAGAAACTGGTGTCTTGGCAATCTGCCTCCCCCAGTGCTATTAAAAGGAGACGAGACAGAGTCTTAAAAAGGTCTGGGTTTATGCAAGAAACAGGAAATACTCAGGTGTAACTTTCCCATTATCTACTTTTAAAAAAAAATCATTTAGCTTCTGTTCAGTTGATTCTGCTGAAAGGTGCAGAAAAAAAATGTTATCAACAGCCCCAACTCCACAAAGGGCTGCCAAACTACCTCAGCCTCTCACTTCTCCCAGGGAAGCTGCAGCCAAAGAAGTTTGGCAGCGGATTCCACCTCTTTGCAGCTCTGAGGGGCCCTGGGCTTGGGTGGAAAACAGCAGTTTTCTGCCAGAACCACTAGGGAAACATCATCAGGGCAGCCTGAGCAGAGGCAGCAGGTGAGGAGCTGCAGATCCAGCTCACAACTCTGGGTTACACACAGACCTCTTATCTGCTGGAAAGGTTAAAGTGAGACCTTTCCTGTCACTGAGTCATTGCTCCTCCTGCAGCTCCTCAAAACCTTTTTTGTGAGGGCAGGGGCAGCGCCCTGGGTCACCAGCACGAGAGAAAAGCACTGACATCCAGCACGTGAGGAATGAAGAGGCTTCAGCAGGTGCACAAAATCATTTATTTGTATCAAAAAGAGCCGGTGTGACGATGTGTGGGATAAGGCAGCTTTGGATCTCTTTAAAAAACAACAACATCAACAAAAACAGACAGGAGGGGGGGAAAAAAAAACATCAGACCACCACCACAACAACATCAAGGAGGATTAATGTAGTGACAGCACGGTGTACAAAAACGTGTGAGTAGTGAAAACAACCCGGGCTGTGTTGGGCAGCACAGCTTTGCATAGTTCATGGGCAATTAACCTGCCCTGGGGGGAGTGGGTGTGCAAAACCACAGCCCCCATTAGCTGTAGCAGATGTCCCAGCTCCTGTCTCTCCTGAAGAAGTCCTCGGCCACGGCCAGGGGGGGCAGGTAGTCCAGGCAGTCCGTGCTGGGGCAGGGGAAGCACTGGGGGACCCTGCTGTCCCAGGGCTGGGAGCCACAGGCTGTGCAGCAGCAGGCAGGGCTGGGGTAGGGGCAGGGGGCAAGGCAGGACCACTCCTCCCCGGGGCAGCTGTAGGTCCTGGTGTCCAGAGCAGGGGGAGGGCTGGGGGTCAGCGGGGTCAGAGGAGAGAGCTGGGCAGGGGAGCAGCTGTAGTTCAGCGGGCTGGGCAGGTCAGCTGAGCTGGGAGGGCTGGCAGCCTGGAGGGGGAGGGAGAGAGAGGAAAAAAAAAAAAACAGGAGAAAGGAAAAAAAGGACATTTCAGGGCGTTCGTCGGGGGAATTGTGGGGTGTTTGGGAAATGTGGGTGTTTGGGAAATGTGGAGAGCAGGCAGGATTTTCATGCTGGTGCCTTTCTCAGGGGGGTCTGGCTACCCAGGGAGGTGGTTTGGTCCCTGGGGGTCTAAACCCAAGGGACAGTTCCTGTGGCATCAGTGTTTATAGGGAGTTTCTCTGTGAGTTAGACAGGTACTAGCAGGAACTTTGCTACAGCACCTGCAGAGGGAACATCCCCTGTTCTGCAGCCTCTCTCTTGGTTTGGCTGGGCCTCCCTGTCCTCTGGGAAACCCTTCAGAGCCCACCCAAGCAGCCTGTGTCACTGCATCCCCCAAAAGCAGCCACATTCCCAAACTGGGTGGCTGCTGCTCTGCCCCAGGACGTGACTCCCTTCCCCACTTCCCCCTGGGAACACAAAGCTTACCAGGCCCTGGTTAAAGCAGAGAGGGACGGGCTGGAAGGTGTCTGGGGTGTAGTGTGATGGCTGGAAAGCGCTGCAGGCTGGCTCCGAGGGTGCATCCGACTGCAGACAGGAATCTATCAGCTGCTCCAAGTAGCTGGGGCTTTCCTCACAGGAGAGGCAGTTGGAAAACTGCCAGGACGGGCAGCAGTTGGGAACAGAAGAGATGGGCTCTGCATCAAAAGGGGCTGGGAGAGAAGGGAGAGCAGACAGGAGCAGGTTATTCAGTGTCACACAGGGCGGGTTTTGCCCCAGGCCAGGTTTCAGTGCTCTCATGTGTTCACCAGCCCTGTGGATTCAGACAAAGGAAAAGGTCCTGCGAGTTCAGGGTGGATTTTCTAGGGAAGCAGAAACCAGGAGGAAGATGATTAAAACATGTGAGTAACTCGGGGAACTTCAGTCCCCTTGGAAAGAAGCTCTTTAAATACTGCTGGAAACTCTTCTGGCCCCAGGCATTTTGGACTGGGATCCAGATGGAAACTCCCTCAGATTCTTGACCCTCCAGCCTTCCTACAAGTGTTTACAGAGCCAGAATCTTGCCATGCAGTGATTTATGCTCCACAGCCTGGCACAGGGCTTGTCCCTGTGCCTCACCCATCTCCAGCCACGGGGCAGCTGCATCTGCAGGAAGAAGGGGGTCACAGGAGAGTAATTTGCTCTTTTATCCCCCCAAACAGCCAGACAGGGGACGAAGTTCTGAGCAGACCAAATGCAGCAGCTCAGGGATAACGTGGCCCTGCCTCCACACAGTGTTCCTGGCCAAAGGGCGAGTTCCTGGAAAGCTCTCAGCAGATCTGGCTTTTCAGCATTATTGTCCTTTCATCCTGTGTTTAAACATGGTTAAAAGCAGAGCCCTGTCCACGTGAAGGGCACAGGGCTGAGGGCAGTGGACCTGCACAGGCAGGTCCAAGGTGGCAGCGTTTGGCTGGATGTGGGGAGGAAGTGGGAAGCACCCAAAATACATAAACTGGTGGAGACTTTCCAGCCTGAAAAAGCTTTGGTATGTCTCACGTTTCCTTATTAACATAAGCAAATTGATTCCCAACTATGAATGGTTCAATAATTCCCTTGTCCATGCAATGTGCCTGGACAACCTTTTCGATCTCTGGGCTTTGGCTGAGGAATAATTGAAGGATCTGTGAGCCCAAAGTGCTGTTCCCCCACCCCTCTCCCCTTTCCTTGGATATTCACAGGCAGGAGGAGGAAACTCTTTGTGTTTTTGAGAACCTGACACTCCTCTCACTCCTCTGGATGCTGCCAGGAGAGAGAGAACAGAGCAGGAGTCAGCCAAGTGCTCCAGGGCAACCTGACCTTCTGTGTCCAGTCAAACCCAGAGAGCAGAACCTGGGGAAGGTGATGCCAGCAGTGTTATTCCCTGGGGGATGTGCATCCCTTCCCGAAGGGGATCTTGGTCCTTGCTGTGGGAAAAACAACCTGCAGAGAAGAGAGCATGTGAGAGTGCTCCCGAGGGGGTGAATGTGCTCCTGGTCTGCATTCCATGGGCTCCTGGCAGGTGCTGATTGGCTGCACTGCAGGTGGTGCCTGACTCAGCCAAGGGCTGGGAACGCTCCGGGCTGTGGGAAAACTGGGAAGGGAGTGGGATGGGACACGTGCACGGGCTTTGTACCAACCTGGGTGAGGCGGAGACACGGACTCTGAGAACTGGATGCTGCTGCTGCCCCAAGAAACCTGGGCAAAGAGAGAGGAAGGGAAGGACACAGGGGAGAGCAAGGTAAGTCTGGATTTCGGTGTAACCTATTTATGTAAACCTTATTTCCCTCGTTTCCACTTGGGAAACTTCCCTGGCACTGACAGAGCATTAGATTGATGTGCATAACATGATTTTTCCTGTAGCAACGTGGGAGAAGCACAACCCCAGGCTGGTGTAAAGCTCTGGAACCAGCCCCTGTGCTGGTGTAAAGCCCTGGAACCAGCCCCTGTGCTGGTGTGATCTTTCTGCTCCATTTCTGACTCCACAAAGGTTTGCTTTGAAAACTGATGTGTTTTAAAACGAATGCCTTTGAAACGAATGTGTGTTAATTTCCAGGACCGTGAATTCCACAGTGGAAGGATCCCAAAGAATTCCTAGGGGTGAATATCACTGAGAATGAGTAATTAACTAATGACAACTGCAGGTGTCCCTGTGGTTGGGCATCAGAGTGGATTGCTGTGCTCGGTGCTGCTGTGGTTGGAGAGCCAGCTCTGGCACTGCTCCCCACTCCAACACAGCTCTGAACTCTGTGAAAACGGACAGCCTCGTTTTTTAAGGATATTGGAAGCTGAAGTGGACAGATCACCCGTTTCTAGGACCTGCTGGAAGCGAGAAATCCACCCCAAAAGCAACGGGAGTTTTGATGCTTGTTTGGGACCAGGATTTCACTCTGCAAATACAAATACTGCTGTCGTTTTGGGGGTTTTTTTTTCCTCTCAGTTTTAACTCATACAGGCTTCCACTTCATTTCCTTTATTCCACATGCTCTTGAGTCAGCAGCTCATTTCCCTGGCAACAACTTCCCAGCACACCCCGTGCATTGAATTCCTGAGGTAGTGGCTGTTCTGGGCTGGGAGTGACCTGCAGGACCGACCACCCCTCTCCTCTCTGGCGACATGTGCAACCAGGCAAACCTCTGGGGTTTTCCTCTCCTGCACACACCTCGTGCAGCTCACCGAGGTAACCCCCTGCTCTGCCCCTGCTCACTCTTTCCTGTGTGGGCTCCGCAGGTGAGGTGTAAACCGGCGGTGGGAAGTGAAAACCGGTTCGGCTCAGCCCTTTGTGATGCAGAGGGGAGGAGTGACCCAGCATTTCCAGAGCCCGGCAGTTCCCTGCGCTGCTCCCCCTGTGCCTGTGCCCGAGCAGCTTTTTGTGCACTCGGCTGCAGCGAGGCACAGCCACTGAGATCTGAACCCTTCCGGAGCCTGGGGTGCCACGAACCAGGAAGAAATCACGATTTACCAGCCTCTTTGTGCAAATCCCTGGAGCTAAAGGCTGGAAGAGTGAGTGAGAGAGAGTGTGAGCTCACACAGAACTCCATCCCCTCCTCTGGAAGGTGAGCCTTCCATCCCGGGCTGAGTGATGCTTCTGGACCAGCAGCCCTGCTCTCTCCCTGCACAGATTCTCACCCTGCACAAATTCTCACCCCTTTAGATCGCTGGCTGAATGTTTTTTCCCTGTTACACTCAGGCTTTGGTAGCCATTTGGGCCCAGAGATTACAGTCTTGGCAAAAAAAAAAAAAAAAAAAAAAAAGGAAAATAAACAGAGAAGAGACAAAGCAAACAACAAAATATTTTCACTCACTGCTGAACCAGTTGCTGCCTGTCGTGCTCTTCTCTGCTGCAGTAACTCCTTCACTGTAATCTTTACTCTGACACCTTGGTACACCTTGGGCTTTCCTGAAAGAGTTTGTGGAAAAACACTTTACAGGAAGGGAGAGCAAACTGCAAATCCAGCATGATTTCAGTGTAGAGTTACCATGATTAACTCTGGTTTAGTCCCTTGCAATCACAGTTTACAACCCTTTGGAATGCCTGTTATTCCAGCTTGTGGCAAGCAGACACTTATGGAAAAGTTGGAGTTGATAATATTTAGTAGCCACACATGTTTTATTCTTCTCTATCTCCTTCTTCCCCCTGCCCTCCCTCCAGCTTTCTTAATACTGAGCTCCATCTGCTGCTGCTGTTGAATTTATTTCAATTCCTAACATATTTGCCTCTCTCAGGACCTGAAAATAAATGTGGGAAACACTTCATCTGGCAGAGGAAGACCAGGAATAAAACAATGGGAATATGTGGGTGGTTATGCAGAGGGCTAAACAAAACACAAATAAAATGACTGCTTTCATGAATCACTTCTTTCAAAGCCTAGATTATCTCTTTACTTTGGCCATGTACAACTCCCATTGACTTCAAACAAGCATTTAGGATGTCTTTAATCCAGCTGAAAACAACCAGCAATCACCAGGCACTACCTGATGAGGGATTTTTAGCACAGGGAATGGCAAAGAAATTAGTTATCCTGAAAAATCACTTCCCCTTGCTGTATTCATGGTAAAATACTTAAAGCTGTGGTTTCTGTCCTAACTTTCTGCTGTTGTTTGAATCTGAATCACATGACAAAGGGGCAACAACCCCGGGCCATTCTCTACACCCAAAAAAAGCCAGAGCAGGCAGCAGACAGCCCTGAAGGAGCAGGAGCAGCCCTGAAGGAGCCCTTTAGCAGGGCTAAAGCTGGCAGTGCCTTCCAGTGCCACCTCTGGACAGGGAACAGTCACCAGCTGCACGGTGCCAGCGGATCCTGGCAGGAGGACAGGGCTGGATCTGCAGGTTCTGCCCCCACACCCAGGCAATCCCACGCTGTGGGCACTGTTCCCTCCTGCCACAGCCTCTCCCAGTGCCCAGGGATGCACGGGGTCCTGCCAGCCCTCCCAGTGCCCCTGTGGTGCTCGGGGTGGGGACAGGCTGTGACAGGCACACGGGTCCCTCTGGGGAGGTGACAGGCTGAGCTGGGACTGCCTCGGGGGCACTTTGCTGGGCTGTGCTCAGCTGGGGATTATTCATCTCATGGTTTTGATGTTTTGCTTCTATCCAACGAACAGCAGATGGGGAAGATGAGGGGAGGGAAGGGTTGAACTTTAGGAGAACACCCTCATTACCAGGCCTCCCTGCAGCCAGGGAGGGCTCTGAGGCAGCAGCTCTCCTGGCAGAGCATTATGCCCCCAGGATCTTGCTTTTCTGGCACCCTGAGGCACCTGCCTGCAGCTGAAGCACCCAGAACAGGGCTACCATGGGCAGCTCTGTGGCACTGGGCAGGCTGGGCATGGAAGGGGCAGGGAGATGGGCTGGGGGCCAAGGAGCAGGGTGGTGAGGGGGGGCTGGGGGTCAAGGGATCAGGGTGATGATTCTGAGGGGCAGGGAGAAGGGTGATGGGGCTGAGGGTCAAGGGGCAGGGTGGTGAGGGTGGGCACAGGGTGGTCAGGGCAGGGATGCAATCAGGAGCAGGGTGACAAGGACAGGCTGTGAGTCAGGGTGGGCTTGGGGTCGGGAGCAGGGTGGTGGAGTGGGCTGGGGGTCAGAGAACAGGGACATGGGGCTGGGAGCCAAGGGGCAGGGTGGTGAGGGTGGGCTGGAAGTCAGAGAACACGGTGGTGGTAGTGGGTTTGGGGTCAAGGGGCAGGGTGATGGGGCTCAGGGTCAGGGAGAAGGGTGATGAGGCTGGGGGTCACTGAACAGGGTGATGGGGCTGAGGATCAGGGAGAAGGGTGATAGGGCTGGGGGTCACAGAACGGGGTGATGGGGCTGGGCATGAAGGCGCCGGGTGGCGAGAGTGGGCACAGGGTGGTCGGGGCAGGTGAGGAATCGGGAGCAGGGTGACAAGGACAGGCTGGGAGCCGGGGCTGGGGTTCAGGAGCGCCGTGCCCAGGGCAGAGCGTGCGGGGAGGGCACACGGAGGTGCGGGTCCGCCTCTCCCGTCCCTCCGCGGGGATCGCGGCGGCAGCGCCGGCGATGGGCTCCCCCCGGCTCCCCCCCGACGGCTCTGCCCGCGGTCCCCGCCGTGCCCCGAGCCGGCCCCGCTGGCCCCCGCGCGGGCAGGAGCCGATCCTTCCCCTGCCTCCTCCCTCCCTCCTCCCCGCCCTCCCCGCTCCCTCCTGCCTTGGCACGGCGGCATCGCCTCGCTCGCGGAGTGACCCCGGCGAACCCCGAAACGGCCCCAAAACGGGGTGTCGGGGGACAGCGCGGGGGTGCAGAGCGGGGCTTACCGGACATCCTGGGCTGGAAGGGGCAGCACCTCGCCAGGTACCCGGTGCTGCAGCCGCGGTGGCCCCGGCCCCGGCCCCAGAGCTGGCCAAGGGGGCAAGAGGTGACAGGCTGGAAACCGGGGGGCGAAGGGACCTGCCTGCCCGGTGGCAGTGGCAGGTGGATCCCGACAATATTATTGTTTTATCCCTACGGGTATAAGTTTGAGTTTTTCTCTCCTAATGCCAAGTATTTAAAACCTCTAGAAACCAATGATTTGACAATCAATGATTGCGCGATACTTTCAATTTGAATATTCAAAGGCTCCACAAAATGGGCTATCTTTTTGTGAAACCGAGCACATCCCCATCTAGCAGAGGGTCTGGGGGAACAAAATTTGGCGGGGCCACCCTCCCCACCCTTTGCTTTTGGGAGATTTGCAGGGTTTTACCCATCTTTCCCAGAATGAAGCAGATGCCTCGAAACCTGCTCAGGTGTTTTCCCCTCAGATGCACAGGCTGGGCTCCAGCCCTCTCATATTTCATTTGCTACCTGCAGAGAGGACTCTGCCAGGGACTGGGTTGCTTTTTGCACGTTTTTTCACGTTTTAAGGCTAAATGCTGAGGGTTTGGGGCCAAAATGGCAGCGGGGCGGGCGGGGTGTGACAAAGAGGCTGCCCTGGGTACCCAGGTAGCTGAAGGTACCTGAACCCCACTTCTTGCCACAGCATTCCCTCCCCCTGCCCAGGTGCTGGGCTCACTTTGGAGTTTATTTGTGCTTTCCCCTAATTCAGACTCTTTCCTTTTGCTGCACAGGTTGGCCTCTCTCTCTCAGGTGCCTCAGCACTGGCCTGCCCTGGGAGCTGCACGTGGGGGGTTCAGTGTGTGTAGGATGACAGGCTTTGGGGATAAACTACACAACAATGACGTACTTGGAGTTTTGAGGCTGAGTTTAAGCTTTTCCCTGGGGACCACAGCCTCTGCAGTGCTCAGGGAATCTCTGGCTGAGGCAGAGAGCAGGCCAGGCTGTTAATGATCTACCAGCAGCTCAGCTTGGCTGCTGTCACAGCCCAGTCTTTGCTTTTCCTTTAAGCTGAACAAATACACTTGAGTTCTGAGGGGAGCGATCCCAGCAGGGAGCCCATTCTCCCTGACAGAGCCTTGTGCCTTAAGGAAACACCAGGCATCTGTGTTGGGGGTGTTCCTGCATGTCCTGGGTTTGGGAGCAGCTCCAGGCTCACAGAGAACCTGCCTTAGCTGGGAGCTGAAGGCCAGAGAGGGTCAAACACTTCCAAGACAGCTCAGAAACCTGTCCCTGCTTCTCTCCCTCAGAGCCTGATGTCCCTGTCCATGGAAACCCCTTGAGGAAGGAACAAGAGATGGTCACTGTGGCTCAGCGGGGCAGTGGGGTCAGCTGTGGTGTGGAACAAGACTCTGGGCTCGTGCAGGACTCAGGTTTGGGGGCACAAGGGCTGGATGTGGGGCAAGGAGACCTGCACACACCCTGAGAAGCTCTGGGGCTCCTGGACTTGCCCTGAACCACGGTCAGGGGAGCAGCTCTGGCTGAGCAGGTGCCACCCCAGGATGCTCCACACCTCTGCTCACGAGAGCCTGGGGTGCTCACAGACCAAACTGGGAGTAACTGGGTGGTGCCCACAGACCAAACTGGCAGTAACTGGGCTCACCTTGCCCTGTGGGTGTGGAGCAGCCCTGACTGAGCTTTCCCTGTGCCACCAGCAGAAAGGAGGGCACGACCAGTGGGGTGGGCAGAGGTGAGACTTGAGGCAGAGTGAGCCTCAAATTCAGAGGTTCAGACATTTCCAAGCGGGTCTGAGTGAGGCTGGAGAATTGGGATGCATCCAGAGGGACCCCAGCTCAGCCAGGATCAGGGCTGGGTGCTCCTGCCTGGCCATGGCCTCTGCCTGAGCAGGGGCTCCCCAGTCCTGGGGCAGCCTGGGCACTCTGGCAGACCCCCCTGTTTCCAGGGGCAGTGCTGGCCCATGTTCCCCACAGAGAGGTGCCCCCAGGCAGCATGGCATGGGGAGATGCTCTGAGCCCAATCCTGTGCCCCCAGTGCCATTTATGATCCCTGGAAGGTGCTGTGAAGGCTCCAAAAGCCTAATTATCCCCATGACTTGAGGAGAAAAGGCGAGGAGAGCTTTAAGGCATCTCATCACTGCCTATTCCAAGGTGTTGGAATGTTCCTGTTCATCCCCAGAGAGGCTTTTGGTGCTGCTGCTGTGGGTGCCAGGCTGGGGGCGAGATGGGGCACATGGGGTGGCCTCCTGCAGGGGCAAACCCGTCGGGATCTGCTGCATCTGTGAGGGTTCCACGGGGCTCCTGGGCGCGTTTGTGTGTGCAGAGCTACCTCTAGTGGCCACGGGGCCCGGACTGGCCCCGGGACTGGAAACCACTCCTGTTCCCGGTGACATCCCACCTGGATGCTGGGAGCAGCCTGCCCTCCTGGCCACGGACCCCAGGAGTGTGTGGATCTGGGGTGGGCAAGGAGGGGACAGCTCTGTGGCTCCTCGAGGGCACAGAAGATGTTGGGGAGGGTGTGTTTTGTGCACTGCAGGTGAGGCCAACCCCCTACAGAACCATTAAATCCTTAAGGCTGGAGAAGCCCCCCGGGAAGTCCCTGAGATCCGTGTGTGTAGGAAAGGCTCACAAGGTGCAGATATTTTTCAGGCTGTGGGTTTTACCTGTGGCACAGCAGGGCTGCGAGCAATGACTCTCACAAGGCACCAGAAGGCACCACTTGGTATTTCCAAGTGACTGTATTTCTACACAGAGCACAAAGCATCACACGTTGCAGCACCCTCTGTTTGAAGGTTTAGGAAAGAGCAGACAAATAATTAATTTGCTTCAATAACGGTCCATTTTCTGTTTGGTTTTTTTTTTCTCCAGCTCTTCTCTCCCGTCAATAAGTTCTCCGGCCTTCATAAGTCCCCCAGAGGGCACTGCCATCCTCTTTTGCCCAGGCAGGGTTATCCTGGAGGTGTGGGGTCTCCGAGGGCTGCTCTGGGCAGAGGTGGCTCATCCTGGAGGGCGGCTCGGTCCCTGTGAACGGTGGGAAGGTGTAGGGCGAGCTGGGGGAGCAGTGGGCATCTTCCAGAGGGTGCAGAGGGTAGGGCTGGGCTCCAGGGATGGCTGGGGTCCAACCCGAGCCCCGGAATGGGGAAACCCCTGCGGGTTCAGGCGGGGAGAGGCAGCTGGAGGCGGGAGGCAGCGCTTGCAGAGGGTCTGAGCACGCAGCGTCCGACTGGCCCAGGCTGTCGGGTGGGCTCTGCTCCCAGGGCTCTCTCTGCAGGGAAGCAGGGGGAGAAGGCAAGAAAGACTCTTAGGAATAAAAGCTTGTACTGGAGGTAATGGCGTTTCTATCCCCAAGGCCCAGCTGGGAACACTCAGAATCCCAGAATGTGCTGAGTTGGAAGGGACCCTCAAGGATCATCGAGTCCAACCCTCAGCCCTGCTCAGGCCCATCCCCAGGAGTCACACCCTGTGCCCCAGAGGATCATCCAAACACTTTTTGAGCTCTGGCAGCCTTGGGGCTGTGCTCACTGCCCTGGGGAGTCTGTTCCATGAGGGTTTCTGCTGCTCTGGAGCAGTGTTTGGTGTTAAAACTGTTGCACAGAAACATCCATCCTGTCCATAGGATGATACTTGAGAAGTATCAAGGCCTGGAATAGGATCCCAGTGGGACTGACCAGCCCTGATCCTACAGGGTCCAGGAGCTCTGCCCTGGGGGTGTGACAGGAGCTGGCTCCTGGGAAGCAGCAGGGATGGGGGATAGGCAACAGCCTGGAGCTGTCAAAGGATGTTTCTAGAAATTTTAAAGGAGCTTAATGCAGTAGTTGCTTTGGGGAGCAGGGAAGGTTGGTCTCCCACGGGGAGAGGGGAGAATTAGATGGGAACAAAGATAATAAACCTTCCCTGCAGACCTGCCCCATCTGCTGGGGGCTCTGTTGTGGATCAGCCACATCCTTCCCACGAGCCCCCCCGACTGAACCCCGGGGTTTAAATCGGGTGATCTTTTATTGGGTGACAGCACCACAGACTCACTCACTAGTAGGAAGTGTCCCGTGTCCCCGGGGAAGGATGGCAGCAGAGGGGGCACAGCAGAAGGGCTGAAGAAGGAGCTGGCAGCAGGAGCGAGGGGGGGAGCACGGTAATCCCCACACTGGTCGGTGAGATACGAGTCCAGGAGGGCTGGGTAGCCCTGAGAGGCAGAGGAATCACAGGAGAAGGGCTTGGAGCCCAGAGGGGACGAGTAGACATCACTGACAAACTGCTTGGTGCTGTGGAAATCCAGCTCAGCTGGGAAGGGTCTCCTGACTCCGTAGTAACCTGTGGGAGGGGAGCCTGTGGTGGGCAGAGAACAGGTGGGATAAAGGGAAGCTGTGACAGCAGCACCTGGGAGGAGCCACAGAGCCATGGACACCTCTGGGGGTGCAAACCAGAGCCCTTTTCTCTCCAGCATCACCCAGAGCAAGAGTCAATCCTGCCTTGAAACAGGAGTGTGAGCCCAAGTGCTTTTAGCACCCCAGCCTGCCCTGGTCCAGCTGGTGACCTCCATCTGTGGCCAACCAAATGTGTTCTGGAAAGCTTTAAATAGGAGGCCTCCTTTCAAACAGGGAGATTGAGGTCAGTTTTGTCAGCCTCTGCTTCTTCCTTGTTCTGCTGCAGCCCTTGGGGAGGAGGTTCCAGCCTCACTCCCCTTTCCCTGCCCAAGAGCTGAAGGGATGAAACAGGTCAGCTCCTGATTTTGTACTTTCTTTCCTCTGCTCCAGAGAAAACTGGAAGATGCAGAAAGAAAAGAAGGGATTCTGTGTGGCTCCTCTATCAAAAGAGGTGGGAACTGCTTTAATTATCTCTCTTTCCTCTCTTTGGGAATTTTACACGAGATTATTGCTGTTCCTGTTTTGACTCTTGTAATTACTTTCCTCCTGGGCTCTCTCTGAGGGGTGGCCCTGCTCCAGGGCTCCTTTGCTTATTCTCTGGAGGAGAACAGACAGGGCTGTGTCAACCACCCAACCTGCATGGAAGGAGGAGGAAAACCTCACCTGGCACTTGGACAAAGGCTGACTGTGGTGTGCTGCTGCTGCCCTGCAAAAAGACAGAGACAGGTTAAAAAATTGCCTTTCCAAAGTGAGGTGGCTCTTTGAACACGTGGTTTGGGAAGGTGTTGGCATAACTCAGGTGCACTGTTTGAGCCTTGGTGCTATGAAGGGTTTAACTACATGATTTCAAGCCTGGGGCCTCTGAGGCATTAGCAGATGTAGGCTAAGAAGAGATTGTGGAGGTCTTGTGCAGAGCTGATAACAGGAGAAGTATCAAGATAAATGGCTTCTCTCTGGTGCACTGCAGAGTCCTTTAATGCAGGCACAATGCTGAGCACTCATTTAGGTGCTGGCACAAAACAGGTCTCAATAAACTGGTATTTGAGCCCTTGACTGGTCAAAATGGGCAGATTCTGAGTCCTGGCTCAGCCCACCTGTGCTGCTTTGCCTGGCTCCTCCTCACAGCACAAGCAGGCTGTCTGTAAAGGCAGTTGTTTCTAATTCCCTCGTGGGTCCTAGAGCAATGCTGAACATAATAATAATCTCCTCTTGGTGCCCAGGGAAGGGAGAATTAGCCCTGAGTGACCCTGGTGCCTAATTCCTTACAAAGCACCTGCTGCTCTGGAGCAGAGCTCATACCTGGGGTTTCATTCAGTTCTCCAAACCCATCAAAGAGAAACACAGAGCCCTTGGCTGCATTTATTTCATCTGTCCCCTGGCCAGTGCTGGGGACGGGCTATTTTCAGTTTGCATAGTGCAAACAGGAGGTTCCTGCCGTAGCAGGCAACCAAATTTAGAGGTTTAAATTTGAATTAAAATTTGCCAGTGCTGGGACTTCCTTTTGCTGCTGAGGGAGGTTTTGCAGCTGCTCCCTGGTCAGTCATGAAAATGAGCTGTGAGCCAGCACAAGTCACACAGGCTCCAGAGGTGACAGGAGTGGGCAGGAAGGAGCCCCTTGGCTTGTGGGTGAAGAAGAGTGTTCATGCCCCAGGGTCAGGGCTGGCACCAGCCTCCAGCTGGGCCATTTTTGGCTGCAGAGCTCACTGAGGATCCCCTCTGGCTGTGCTCACTGCCCTGCAGGGCTGAAGCCTCCACATGCAAATCTGGCCTGGGCAGACACCCCTCTCTCAGCATCCACGTCACTTCGGGGGGAAAAGGTTGTGCGGGGGGGGGGAAGGTGGCACAGATCCTGCCTTAAAGGACAAAGGGCTGCAGTGGTGAGAGCTGGGATGGGACAGGAGGGTCCTTGGCACAGCTGCCAGCCTTTAGAATGGAGCATTCCCAGTTATCAGATCCTCTGATCACTGAAACCTCCTGACTGTGTGTCCCAGGCAGGATTTCAGTGCACACACCCACGGTGGGTGCTCACAGAGCTGCTTTAATTCAGCTGCAGGAGCCTCTGCTGCAGCTCTTCACCAGAGCAGGCACCACGTGCTTGCAGGGACCTGCATTTCATTCCCCTCCTCAGCTCCTTATCTGGCGATGAAAGGCTTGGCTTAATTGAAACCCATTAGTTCATTTCCTGCCTGCATTGCTTCCTCTCCGTGGGGCTGGATCCTCTGCAGCACTTCAGTGTGTCTGTCCAGCATCCCCTGGGCTCTCCCAGCACATTCAGCTGGTGATAAGCTGGGTCTCAGCCTGCCCTGCACATGGCCAGGCTGGAAACACTCCAGAGAGCTGGGTTGCTTCACTGCCTTGGGGGGCTAAATGGAAGGACCCAGGTCAAAACAGCTATCTGATCCTGCAAGGGGGATTTATGGTGCCCTCTTGGCAATGTTTTGGTTTCAGTGCATCTCCTCTCTGGTCCCAGTTTGTAGAACAGCAGCTGAAGTGATGAAAATTCATAATAGGAGCAAAGCTTAGTCTGGGCAGGGCACCCCGAGTGGTCTGTCCCAGGCACCTCCAATGGTCTGTCCCTGGCCTCTGGGTGCTGCTGGGTGCTCAACAGCACTGCCCTTTAAACCAGAGGATTGCAGTGCTTCACCTGTACACCCCCCTTTTCCACGGCTGAGGAAAGATGGGAATGCTCTTATCACACAGATAAGGTTCATACCTGTGCAGGGGAAAAGTGGGACCCTCCCTGAAGCCCAGGCCCAAGCCCTTCTGCCCTGCAGTTGGTGCAGAACCCCAGACTTTGTGTGGTTTTCATCACAGCGTGCCCTGCTCCTTGTGGGTCCCTTCCAACTCAGCATATTCTGTGATTTCCTCTCATTTGATGTGTGCAGGGCTTGGCTGACATGAAATTCTGGCTGTTGTGCTGCCTCAATAACCAGCCCAGCAGCTCATCTCTGCTAAGCTCTGACCTTCCCTCCTCCAGAGACCTCCCCTCGCCCCACAAAAGCCGAGTGATTATTTCTTTTGTTGGGATGGGGGAGCAAAGATCGTGCTCAGACAAAAGATGCAGCTGAATCCCACAGCATCGTAAACACACAAAGGGGGTGTTCAGTTATCTGCCTCTTGGTTTTATCCTGCCAGACAAACAGAGCTGCACTTACAGCTGCTCTTTTTTCACCATATCTTCGAGCAAATACGGATGTTTGCCCTGCACAATAATTTTTTGTCTCTCCTTGGGAATTAGCAGCGGGGGCTGATTTTGCATGAGATAACCACGCAACTGCTCAGCTCTGGAGGACAAAGCCAAGGGCAACAAAGCAAGGAGCAAGAATTTTACACTTCCTGAGCCTTCTTGTTGGAGTTGCTGCCTCAGAAAGGGAGCAGGTAAAGCATGATATCACCAACCAGGAGCTGTTTCCTCAGTGAGGGCAAACACAGCAGTTGCCTCCTGCTGCTCCACAAAGCATAATTCCTAAATATCTGCATGTCTTTCCCACTGACTGTCCGTGGCTCGGGGGTTCTTCTTCCTTTCTGCAGCACCTGAAGGCTGTGAGGGTCTCTGTGGCTGGATCTTGCTGTGTTTTTAACACCCAGTGCTGCTTTTCTGCACAGATTTAAGCCACGGAGAGAAAAACCCTTGCAAGTGTTTTATACTTGCAAGCCCCTTTGAGGTTTCTTCATTTTACTGAAGGCAAAAAGCCTGAGAGCACCAAAACTCCTAATATGTGTCTTCTGCTGCCAGTAATCTGGGTTTCTGCTCTCACTTTTTCCTTCCAGGGCTCAGTTTCAACAGCTTGGCTGCACCTCCTCATCTGCCAGTGTCCCACTTGCTCCCAGAAAATGGAACTGAGGAGCTGCTGCTCCTTGAAGGTGAGTCTTGGGAGCACCCAGGGAATAGCTGGTCGTGCCACTGGATGCCACGTGCTGGCACTGCAATGTTGCATTGCTTTGCTGGCTGGCAATTGAGGAAAAAAAACCCCAATGTAGTGGTACCAGAGCCTGGCCTGGGCTTCCTGTTGCCATAGAGCCACTTTAGGAAGAGATCATCTCCTCCAAGCTGCTGCTTGGCCTCCTGCCAGCCCATAACATCACTGCATCTCCCCTGGCACACTCTGGTGTGTGCCAGGGAGGAGCTGGAAGGAGCACAACCTTCGGGGAAGAACAGCTATTTTTGTGGCACTGACTGGTCCGAGTGTGGCTGGGGTGGAGGGAAAAAGGAATTCGACCTGGAAAGGTGTCACAGGCAGGATGTGACAGGAATAATGAGACATTTAGCATTACTGATACGCTTAAAATAGAAAGAAAAATACTTTTAGGCATTAGTTCACTGATGTAAAAAAAAATCAAGGAGCCATCAGGGATGTTTTGGGACGAGCAGTGGGGTTGCAAATGTTTTTGCTGCTCCCTGTCAATGCTGGAGGTGCCCTGAGCTCTACCAAAAGCAGAGGGTTGGATGGCATGTCTTTTTTGGGTTCAAAAAAGGTGGAGAGGGAGCGACTTACGCTGAAGTGGGAGCCACTGCTCTGCCTGGAGCGTTTCTCAGCAAGAAGATCCTTGACTGTGTGCTTCACCCTCACTCCCTGGTACACACGTTTGCCAAAATCTGTGGGGACTGAGGGGTTGAAATGAGGATTAGAGGGTTCAGGGGGAGCCCAGAGCAGCTGGAAGAGGTTGGTACAGAAGGAGCATGTTCATCACATCTCTACATCAAGGCAGGAAAGAAAAACTGCAATTATTAACACAAAAATCATCCCTTTGGAGCTCAGCAGTGAGAGCTGCTCATCTGCAGGGGAAGACTGAAGTGACCCAACCTGTGTTTCCACGTTGGGTCCACATGGTTTTCATGCAGGTCCCTCTCTGTCTGATGTGGCTGTCTCATGGTTTTTGGGTTCTGTTTTACTAAAGAGAGCTCCAGGGGGTCCCACATTTCCCCTTTGAGCCAGCAAATGTTTCTTTAACCCTTTGGTTTCAGCAGAGGTGCTGTGGTTTAACCCTTCTGGGGCTGCTGGCTCTCAGCACATCTCTCTGCCAGCTCTGATCCCGGGGTGGGAATCCCCTGGGATGGCTGGAGTGGCTCCTCTGAACACTCATGTGGGTCACAGAAGGAAAAAGGAGCTTTATCCCAGCAGGTGCTTGTGGGCTCTGCTTTATCCAGGTTACTCAGGAAGGCACAAGTGGGTGAAATGTCTCTGCCACGTCACCCAAAGAGGCTGGTGGTGGGTCTGGCTCCGTTTTTTGGCCCTGCTACAATACCAGGGACAGCTCTTTTATCCTGGCAGGCTGTGCCTGAACACAGAGCTCACACCTGTGGGGCCAGGGAGGGGTTTCCATGTTTGGATTTCATTGAAATCTTCTGGGGGGAAAAAAAAAAAAAAGCTTAACTTTGAAGTTAATCCCTTGGAAAACACACACAGCCACGTTCTCCTGAGGGAACACAAACTGCCACCCCACAGCTGATGTGTTTGATCTCTAAAATTTATCATTTGGCCCTTCTGCTTTGCAGGATGTGTCCTTTGGCCCCATTTATCCCTCTCATTCCCGTGGCATTGTATCCCCAGGTGCACAGACACGGGATGCACAGGGAGGGATCAGAAAGGAAGAGCAGAGGGTTTAAACAACACGGTGCTGGCTTGGGGTTACCCCAAATGTTGTCTGTTGGGCCACAGAAATTGCAATTTTGGAGCAATTACAGCTTGTTTTTGGTGTTTGAGTGCTAACCAGAGACTTCAGCCAAGACTGGGAATGAGGTGAACACACTCGAGGGGCAGTGCCCCAAAAACAGAGGTGGACACTGAGTCTCATATCAAACAGTGAGTGTCTGAAGTGGCCAGAAATGGATATAAATTCTTACAGCTGAGAGGAATCTGCCCACTGAGACTGGGTCTTTTTTTTCAGAGCCCAAGGAAGATTCTCCCTCCTGTTCTCCCTTTTTAGGGCTGTTTTACTGGCAGCAGTTGGGAGCACAGGTACCTGGTGTGCACTCAAAGCAGGTATAACTGACAGAAAAAGCTGCACCTTTTGCATCAGGAACTTCCCATTTTCCCCTGAGAGTTCCTTCAGAGACCAGAACATTGTGGTTTGATGGAAAAACCTGAGCTGCAGGGCAGAGCTCATCGAGCTCCAGCACAGTTTGATACCTGTGGCAACTCAGTCTTTGGCTGCATCCAGTTGAAAATCAGGCCTTGATCCAGCACAGAACCACTGGAGGATGAACTGAAGCCAGGGGCAGACTCATATTTAATTTTCATCATGGGGATACTGCTCAAAAAGCTGTGAGCAGCTTTTATTCTTTTATTCTGCAGCCTGACTTTCCAAACCCTCCAAGCTCTTTGCATTAACTGCCCCTGAGTCTGATGGGTCTCAGAAACAAGAGTCTGATGCTCTGCACTTCTGCAGATGTTTTCCTGGCATCTTTAGTGTGCTGAAAAGGCTTTACAAAAACACTTCCACACCTCTTTGTTTTTACACAGAAGTTCTCCGTTCATATGCTCAGTTATTTCTCTGCCCAAATTGTTTTAATTAAGCCACAAAATGGCTCCGTCCTTTAGCCTTGTTTATCAGTTTTCAGTCCAGCCTCACATAACTCAACCTGTTGCTTTCAGTGAATTATTCAGCAGCATCTGATGCTGAGCTATTAAAACTCCAGATAACTCTGCTACTGGCAGCATTGTGGAAGAAAATGCTAATTTAGGCCTGAGTTTCTATAATTTTCAGGCAAATTGAATCATATTTCACATCACTTTGATCTAACTGCCTTTTGAAAAACATTGCACTGTGGAGGAATATAAATTCAGCTTAGAGAAGGCAGAACATGCTAATTGATACCATTAAATTCTTGGGACATTAAAGATGCCACATGTTGATTTTAAGACAATTCTTTCTGATTATTTCTTTTTTTAAAATGAGCCCAAGAACAGCACAGCATGTTCTCTCCCTGGTAATTCCATGAGGATGCATCCTGTGGGAAGCCAAGGGTGCTGGAAAACTCACCTGTTTCCATTGTTGTTGCTGCAGCTGCCAAGTCCCAGCTCTTGGATCCTGCGGGATTTTGGAGCAGGGCTGTGTCTGTCATGAGCTTCCCAGGGCAGAGTGAAACCTGTGCTCATGTTCCCCTGGTAAACTTCCAGCTGAGAAAGCTGGAGGAAATAGGTTTTCTCCAATTCAGGGATGTCTCCACGATACCTCACTTGGGATTTGCTTAAATGCAAATCCCTGGATCTGTTTTTTCGCTCCCATTTGCATGGTCAGTGTGGATCCTTCCCAGAGAGGCTCCTTCCTGTCCGACCTGACATTTCATGGCTGAAAACCAAGGTTTGGGGACAGAAAAGCCTTGGTTTAAAGTGAAAGGGTGGCCAGTCCTGCAGGGGTGAGCCACCTCCTTACAGGTGAGGGATTTGGCTGGGAAAACAAGGCTTGGGACAAGAGGATCTTCTCTTGTTGGGTGTGAGACACCCCCGAGCTGTTGGAGACAAGCACAGACCTCGCTTGGGCAGTGGTTCTGTCCCTCTGGGACCCCCCAGTTTGTGCATTAAACTGTCTCTTTGGACACTGGGAACCCAGGAGGGCTTTGCCTGGAATCCACAGGCACCTGCAGGGAGAGGGATAACCTTCAGCCAGGGATAGATCGTTCATGGGAGTGGCAGAAGTGTCCACCAGCAAACCCTCATGTTCCTCAGGAGGGAGCCTGAGGAGGGGTCCCCTTTCTGAAGGGCTGGGTTTGTCCTCCAGGGAGGCACCAGGAGAGGGAACAGCAGCCAGGAAAGGACCTGTTTGACACTGCAGCTGGACCCAGATTTAAGGGAGTGTTGGCCAGAGCTGCCATAGCCACTCCTGCATGGGCAGCGAGGCTGTTTGTGTGGTGTCTGAACCACAGGGCAGAGTTAAGCCTTTAAACTCCTCTTTAATCACTGCAAGGGAGCATTTTCCCTGTCAGGAGGGCGAGGGCAGGCCATGCTGAGGCAGAGGATCTCTGGAGTGCTTTGTGCACAAGCCCAGAGGGCTGCTGTGCAGCACTTCTGCTCATCTTACAGGAGCAGGGCAAGGCTGGCGCCAGCATGTTCCTCCTAATTCAATATTCCTCCTTGTGGAGTCTGCTGCCAGCTCGTGGGGCCATTAGGAAAGATCCTTCCCTCCTTGTAATCCATGTGCTTCCCCCAGCATTGGCCTGGAGATTAATTTGGGTGGTCACGTGACCCGCCTTCCTGGGTTTTTTGTAAGTGTAATTACTCTTTTCCTTCAGAGGAAATAAAAAACACCAAGAGCAGCAGCTGGCAAAGGCTGTGTCTGTATCACTGAGGCAGAGCTGAAACAATATCCTGATTAATTCCCAAATATTCTTAACTTGCAGGAGTTAACTCGGGTGTTCTGCCTGCTCAGGGCCAAGAGGACACCACACAGCCATGGAATGTCATCCTGTGTAGAGCCTTTCACCACCCTCTTGTATAAACACAACTCTTATTTTGGCCCATCTACCCCTTTTCCACCCCTTCCTGGTGCCCACAGGTGCCCAGGATTTGGCAGGCAGGTCAGAGAATGGGCAGGAGGCTCCAGGTGGGGCAGGGGAGGGTGGGCAGATGTGAAGTGGCACAGAAAGGGGGGGGGTGTCTCTGCTTTGTCAGCAACGGGCTTTGTTTGCCACCTGCCTCCTGGAACACTGCCCAGGGAGTTTTGTCTCCTGGGGATGAATCTTCAGAGGATACACACATTAAATCCCAGCCCCATTCAGGCTTTGCAGTGTTTAGTCAGTCCAGGTGTTCTCTGTGCTGATTGCAAAGTAATTGCACTGAAAACAAACCAACCTCGCAGGAAACAAACAAACAGAGACGAAGCAAAAACTCAGCCAGCCCTTCTTTGAGGTGAGATCAACCTCTTACCTTGTGTTTTCATTTGAAAAAGCATCACACCCAGGTTTTCTTTATAATTTAATGGGTCTGGGCACGTGCTTCCCACTCACATCAAGGGCAGAGCCACTGTGTGGGACAGGAGTTACAGAAACCATTGTGCACAACATTCTTTGGGGCACATTTTATAAATCCCATTTGTTTTTATAAGACGTTTGCCAGTGCCAAAGCAAACTCTGAGGATTGTGCCTCCGTTCTGTGTCACAAGAAAAAGCCCAGCACAGCAGATGTAACAGTCAGTGTAGGTTTGTTTAATTCAAACTGTCATTTCAATCCATCTCCTCGCTGCTGAGTAAAGGGAATTTGTGGCATTATCTCATGGTAGGAGGTGCAGCACTGCCGTGGTTTGTGTCCAGCTCGGTGGGTTCTCAGTGCGAGGGCTCTTGTTTAGGCAAGGAAGCGTCCTGGAGGCACCAAAAATGAACTCAGAATGGTTTGGGTTGGAAGGGACCTTAAAGATCATCCAGTCTCACCCACCAGCCATGGACAGGGACACCTTCCATAGACCAGGTTGCTACAACCTGCCCTTGGACATTTCCAGGGATGGGGAAACTCGGGGCAACCGGTGCCACGAACTGAAACACAAGTTCCACCTCAACACGAGGAAGAACGTCTTCCCATGGAGGTGGCAGAGCACTGGAACAGCTGCCTAGGGAGAGCGTGGAGCCTCTGGAGACATCCCAACCCCACCGGGATGTGCTCCTGCGTCACCTGCTCCAGGTGACCCTGCCTGGGCAAGGGGGGGGGGGTTGACTGGATGATCTGCAGAGGTGCCCTCTGACCCCAGCTATTCAGTGATTCTGCGGAGAGCTGCCCTGGCTGCCGGGGTGCGGGTTTTCCCAACCCCAAACGGGAATTAATCCCGAGGCTGTTCGGAATCCTCCCTCTCCCTGGTGGGACCCAAAGCGCCCCGGAACCTCAGCGCGGCGGCGCCGCTTTCCCGGCGGGCCCACTCGGGTGCCGCGCGCGCGGCGCCTTCCCGCGCGGCGATTGGCCGGCGGGCCGAGGCGAGGGCGGTTCCCATTGGCTGTCGGGCGCGGTCCGTCGCGTTCCGGAGCCCCCCTGCGGGGCAGAGGCGGGCGGAGGGGCGGCGGTGCCGGAGGTCTCGTCCCCGCTCTCCCCGCACCCCGCGGGGCTCCGAGCCGCTCCCGGCTGGCCGCAGGAGGCTTCGGTGGCTCTGCCCGGCTCCGGGGGGCCCCGGCCATGCCGCCGGGCCGGGCCGGCGGGAAGGGGGCCGTGGTGCTGCAGTGCGAGTGGCAGCAGTGCTCGTACGTGGCGGCGGGGATGGAGGAGTTCTGCGGGCACGTGGCGCAGCACCTGCAGCAGCACCTCCCCGGCGAGCACCGCGACGAGATAGACCCTCTGGGTAAGGGGCTGGAGGCCTTCTCGCTCTCCAGTGCTCCCCGACAGGAGGGAGGAGCCGGGGGGGGGCAGGAGTCGGGCTCTGCTCCCAGGGAACAAGGGACAGGCTGTGCCAGGGGAGGGCCAGGTTGGATATCAGGAGGGGTTTATTCATGGAAAGGGGCTGCCCAGGGAGGTGGTGGAGTCCCCACCCCTGGAGGTGTCCAAGGAAGGACTGGACGTGGCACTCAGGACTCTGGGCTGGGGGACAAGGTGGGCATCGGGCACCTGGATGATCCTGGAGGTCTTTTCCAACCTGTGATTCCACGAGAAGAGAAGGTTTCTGGCCTCCTTCCTCCTCCCCTCCCTGAGCAGAGCTGTGCTGCCTGTTGCATTTTCCTTCCCCCAGCATTGGCTTGGAGATAATTTGGCCTGTCACATGACCTACCTTCCCAGGGGAGGCTGCTGGGCTTTTTTGAAGTGTAGTTACTCTTTTCCTTCAGAGGAAGTGAAAAATACCAAGAGCAGCAGCTGGCAAAGGCTGTGTGTGCTCAGGTGGGGAGGCACCGAGTCTCAGCAAAACCCCCGTGGTGTTTTTTCCCCCCGGAGGGTTTCCCCCTGACCAGTGGACTGGGTGATCTCAGAGGTCTTTCCCAGCCTGGCTGATGATCCTGTGATTCAGGCTGTGTGTGTCCTGTGTGTTGCAGAGGAGTACACGTGCCTGTGGCAGGACTGTGGGTTCTGCTCCCCGGAGAGCCCCTCCGACCTCGTGCGCCACGTCTACTTCCACTGCTACCACACCAAGCTCAAGCAGTGGGGGCTGCGGGCCCTGCAGAGCCAGGGGGACGTCAGCCACTGCCAGCTGGACTTCCAGAGCAGGAACATCATCCCTGAGATCCAGGAGAACTTCCTGTGCCTGTGGGAGTACTGTGAGGTGAGAACAGGGGGCTTGGTCTAACCGAGGGAGGGAGAGCAGCTGCTGCCCTGCACCCCGACCTGCTGGCTCTGCTGGGGCCTGTGTGAAAGCACCTGAGCTTGTGCTGATCTCTTTTTTTGACCCTGTTTTTTTCTGTCCTTCCTCCCCAGAGATCCTTTGATAACCCCGAGTGGTTCTACCGGCACGTGGAGGATCACAGCTTCTGCTCCGAGTACAAGGCAGCAGGGAAGGAGAACCACGTGGTGCTCTGTGGCTGGAAAGGTTTGTGTGTGGCTCCAGGGCCAGGGCTTTGCACGGGGCTGGGTTGCAAATGTGGTACAGGAGAGCTCTCTGCTCCCTGGGAGGGTTTCAGGGAGCCCCCTGGACCTTCAAAACTATGCGTGTCCGTGGTGCTGACAGGGACATGTCCTGTAGGATTTGCTTCAGGGCATCCAGCTGAGTGCTTGACAACGAACTTCTCATTAATATTTAATTAGTCCCTAGAAGAAAAGGCTGGAGTTTATTTTTATCTGTAATTTCCCCCTGTGTTTGTGCAGTTGCCTAAACTGCTGGTAGGGGTCGTGCCAGTTGCACACCAGCAACCTCACCCTGCTGTGCCCCTGCTCCCTGGGCTTTTCTGGGGCCTTGCTGCCCCAAAGAGAGGGAAGAAGGCTGGTAATCAGTCAAGGCTGTGTGTCGTGGCCCAGCTGTGAGGGGTCTCACTGTGCTGTTGTTTGTGCCCAGACTGTGACTGCAGCTTCAAGGGCCGCTGCAAACTGCGGGAGCACCTGCGCAGCCACACGCAGGAGAAGGTGGTGGCCTGTCCCACCTGTGGGGGGATGTTTGCCAACAACACCAAGTTCTTCGACCACATCCGCCGTCAGACCGCCCTGGACCGTAAGCCAGGGGGCAGGGGGGGATTCCTGGGGCTGGGATGTTTGGGAAGAGGCCTCCAAGGTCATCCAGTCCAACCTGTGCCCAATGTCCCCCTTGCCACCCAGCCCAGTCATTCCTTAGACACCTGCAGGGATGGGGACTCCAAACCTCCCTGGGCAGCCCCTTCCAATGCCTGACCACCCTTTCCAGGAAGAAATTCTTCCTGATGTCCAACCTGAACTTCCCCTGGCACAGCTTGTGTCTTCTGAGAAGTGTCCTCTTGCAGAGGCAGGGTTGGAAGGCTCACACTGTTCAGCCAGAACTGTTCCTCCTGCAGAGTCCCAGGCAGCAGCACTGGGATTTGCTGGCTCAATTCCCTGTGTGATGGTTGCTCCCCAGTTTCTGCCCTGGGAGGCTGTGCCTTTTGGTCTTTGCAAGTGTTGTTCTGGGTTTTTTTCAGTTTGGCTTTCTAGTCAGTGCGTGCTGTGTCTGCCTGCAGAGAAGGGTTTCCAGCTCCCCTGTAACCACCTCTATTTCTCACTTGCTGCTCTTTGTGCTGTTCTCTCTGCTCTGATCTCCTTTCTCACCACCCCTCCCCTTCCTCCCTGTCCCAGAGCAGAGGTTCCAGTGTTCCCACTGCTCCAAGAGGTTTGCCACGGAGAGGCTGCTCCGCGACCACATGAGGAACCACGGTGAGTAAAGGCCCCTTCTCCCAGCTGAGCCCCTGAGGAGTGAGTGCTCTGCCCTGCTTTGGGGTCACATTTCCCCCTGTCCTTGGCACAGTGAACCACTACAAGTGCCCTCTGTGTGACATGACATGCCCCCTGCCCTCCTCCCTGCGCAACCACATTCGCTTCCGGCACAGCGAGGAGCGACCCTTCAAGTGTGACTACTGTGACTACAGGTGAGGGACAGGGCTTTCCATGCTCCCAGAGGCAGGTGTGTGCCTGTGCTGCTGTGTTCACAGCTCTGTTCCCTCCCCATTGCCTTCCAGCTGCAA
The DNA here is from genome assembly GCF_003984885.1 of Neopelma chrysocephalum. Classification (NCBI taxonomy): domain Eukaryota; kingdom Metazoa; phylum Chordata; class Aves; order Passeriformes; family Pipridae; genus Neopelma; species Neopelma chrysocephalum. Next base: position 1,965,838 of record NW_020897800.1, read on the forward strand.
GAACCTCATTGATCTGAGGAAGCACCTGGACACGCACAGCAAGGAGCCGGCGTATCGCTGTGAGTTTGAGGCCTGCAGCTTCTCTGCACGGTCCCTCTGCTCCATCAAGCTGCACTACAGGAAAGTCCACGAGGTGGGAAGGCAGCAGAGCTTGTATTGCTCCTGTTACCCCGTGTCAGTCTTCCCAGAGAAGCTGATTCCCCCTTCATGCCCCTCTCTGTGCCCCCCAGGGTGACTCGGAGCCCCGGTACAAGTGCCACGTGTGTGACAAGTGCTTCACACGTGGGAACAACCTCACTGTGCACCTCAGGAAGAAGCACCAGTTCAAGTGGCCCTCGGGGCACCCTCGCTTCAGGTACTGCCTGTGCTGAGCTCCTCTCTGCCTCCTCTGCAGGGCAGGGGACTGCTGGGGTTGCATCCTGTGTCCTGCTGCAGCACAGACCTGGCGGTGCTCGGACTCTGGTGTTTGTAGTGTGCTCAAGACCCTTTGCCCACTGTCTGAGCAGTAAACATTCAGTGGGATCTGGCACAGTGACAGGGCAGTGCTGGGAGGCATCTCCAGCCCTGGGTCAGAGATCTGGGGCAAGGGCAGCAGTGGGACACTCCTGAGCTTGGCAGGGGCAGCTCCAGCTGTGCCCCTCTGGAGAGAGCTGCTGCAGGTCAATCCCTTGGCAGGTGCCTCTGCTGCATCCTCCCTAGGAAACTCCAAAGGGTTTGCAGAGCTGGGAGGGGAAGAGGATGGACTTCAAATGCTCCCAGTGAAGCAGAGTGGTGGGGGGAGATGGGCTGGGGGGATGATTGAGGCTCGTGGCACAAAGCTCAGGAGCTGCCACGTGGGTGTGGGTTTAGGGCTTTTTATCTTACTAGCACAGTATTATCTATGCAGCACAGGGCTTTGAAACCTAGAATCCCCCTCCCTTGGCTGTTCCTGTCTCCTGGGAAGGGGAGTGTGACTGTCCATCCCCTTGCCTGTGTGTCCCAGGTACAGGGAGCACGAGGACGGCTACATGCGGCTGCAGCTGGTGCGTTACGAGAGCGTGGAGCTCACAGAGCAGCTCCTGAAGGACAGGGAGAAGCGTGGGGAGGCCCTCGAGGGCCCAGCTGAGTGCGTGGTGCTGCCTGAGGGGGAGGGCAACCTGCAGGGCATCATCCTGGAGCCGCCAGCAGACGCTCCCCTGGCAGAGGAGAACAGGGGCTCTGAGCTGTGCCCGGCCCCGTGCTCTGCTGGCAGCCCCGAGCCAGCACAGCCCAGCGCCTTCCAGGGAGCTGCACTGTCGTCAGAGCAAGAGCCCAGCACCTTCCCAGGGCCAGCTTTGTCCTCAGAGCAAGAGCCCAGCACCCCCAGCAGCCCCATCATCCGGGTGGTGAACAGGACCAACGAGCACGGGGAGAGCGAGACTGTGTATTATGTGATGGCCAGCACGTCCCCAGAGGAGCAGGGCACAGCCCCTGCAGGGCTGCCTGTGGAGCTGGAGGAGAATGTCATGGACAGGCTGCAGAAGACAGCAGAGGAACTGGGCATCCAGATCGTGTGAGGTGCCCCCAGGCCTCTGTGCGTGGGGAAAACTTGGGCCTCCGTGGGATGCGCTGGTGGGGGAGGTTGGGGGGTGCCTGGGGGAGAGGCCTGGGCTTGTCTTCACCCTGTGCTGCCCCAGCCTGGCTGGCTGCTGGTTCTGGGCAGCATGGGCAGAGGGGAAGGATGGGTCTCTCAGCTGTGGATCGAGGGATGTGAGGCTGGGAAGGGCTGTCTGTCTCCTCCTCTTGGGGATTAGGGACTAGCAAGCCTCTCCCACCCTCCCAGGAGGTTTGGCCTAGGCCTGGCCTGGGTAACTCGTGGGTGATGTGGTCCCTTGCTGAGCCCATTCCTCAGCCAGGCCCTTTCCAGGCTGGATGGTGTGTGGAGCAGACACTGGTGCTGAAGCCTCTTGCCTGGGGAGATGTGTGGCCTTTAGCAGTGTCCTTCCCCATCCAGAGTTTCTCCAGGGGATGGCAGTGCCTTGATCAGCACATCCCTGCACATCAGCTCTCCTGGTTCAGCTGGTACTGGTGGTGGTGTTGGCACCCCCGATCCCATGAGTGTCTGGGAGGAGAGGGCTGGAGGTGCTGTCCCTTGCAGGCCACTGCAGCACTGGGACACTGGGGAGCTTCCCTTCTGCTTTTGTCATTCCCTGGGTTTCCTCCCCACATTGGGGTTTGGGCTCCTGGTTGGGCAAAGTGTACCTTGGCACGACGAATAAAGATCAGGCTGCCAGGCTGAGCAGTGTCTGGTGTGTGTTCCAGCCCCACCCCTGCCAGCTGTGGTGTGAGGAGGTGACACTGGGGTACCCTGAGCCTGCAGTGTGGGAGGTGGGCACTGAAGAGCTGCCAGGATCTCCTGACACCGTGCAGCTGGCACTGGAGTGTGCTGCTCCATGTCCCCAGAGGTGGCACTGGAAGGCCAGGTTTAGCTCTGGCACTCCCGTTCCTGCTGTGGGTTTGATTTTTGCTGCCTCCTCCAGGGCTGTCTGCTGCCTGCTCTGGCCTTTTTTGAATACAGGGAGTGGCCTGGATTTGTGAGCAGAGCCAGCTTGTCCTTTGTCGAGTGACTGGACAAGGACAGTGTGAATTTGGGGTCCCTGAGGTGACCTTTGTGCCCTCCCTACCCCGTGTGGAGGTGCTGAGCCCAGCTGGAGGCAGGGAGGCACCTTGCTGGACGCTGACTTTTCCCCCTTGCTCCTTCCTCAAGCAGCTTGAGCAAAAGCTGTTGGAATTCCAGTTTAATGGAGGAAATCCCTTTATCCTAAACCCTTGGCCATCTGCTCACTTTCCAGTTGCACCCACTGGCTGTGGTTTGGTGGCTGTGCCCTTGGGGTGGGGCAGTGACGAGCAGCCCTGGGTGAGGGGCACTGAGCTGTGCAAGGTGCCATCCAGGGGCTGGGTATGGAGCAGGGATGAGGTGGGCAGAGCTGCCTGAAGGTGTCCTGGGGCTGGATCCGTGTGTGAAGGGCCATGTGCACCCCTGCACCCCAAAACTGTGCTCTCCAGGGGTGTGGGGCAGTAGAACACAAGTAGGGCCATGTACTGGGCACCCAGTGCTCAGGGGGTGTCCCAGCAGCCCTGACAGCACAGAATGCCAGAGGATGTTCCTAGATCCAGGCAGAGCATCCCTGGGCTTGGAATGCAAGGTTCAGGCCTTGCCCAGCATTCCATTCTCTGCTCCCTGGTCCTTGGCAGAGCTGGGCCAAGGATACCTTCGAGAGAAGGGCCCCGTGCCAGGTTTGCCTTCGCAGCACTCCCAGCCTTGGCCCTCATTCCAACGTCCTGCCAGAGCCAGGGCTGTGCCTGCATTATGTTGGATGGAGTGGTGGGTGTTGGGAGTGGAGGAGAGGCTGTGGTGGCTGGGAGTTGTCCCTTTAAACACTGGGTCCAGGCAGGGTAATCTGCCAGAGATTATCTGCTGGGGAGAGGATTGGCATTAGAGGGAGTGTCTCCTCCCTTTCCCCATGTCCTACAGCAGCCCCTGTCCTGTGTGTGTATGGAAAACCAAGTTCACTTTCTCCTGGGCGAGCAGAGAGGGGGGTCTGTGGTCTGAGGGGTGAGGGGAGGAGGGCAGAGTGTGCACCATGGCACTGGGCCTCCTCTTCCTCACCCTGCTGGCCACGCTGGTCTCCTGCGAGGACCCAGAAGGTAACAGGGCGTTTTTGGGGGGATGAGGGGCTTGCAGGGTGCCCCAGAGCTGCTGGACCAGTCTTCCCCAGTAAGGAGCAAGACTTCTGTCCCGCCCCTGTGCTGGGGCTTGGCACAGGGGAAGCAGGAGCAGGCGTCTGGGAGTGAGGGCACTCACCACAGCGAGGGTTGGGGGTGGGCTGAGAGGAGCTTTGGTGGGCTCAAACACCTCCCTGTGGCACCCTGAGGGCTGGGGAGCTGGTGGGAATGGTGCTCCTCACCCCCCAGCCTTGCTCTCAGTGGCACCAGAAGACCTGGATACCTACTGGTCTGGCACAGCCCCCATCTGCGTGGGGGGCTGCAAGGGGAAGCACAAGGAGCTGAAGAGGAGCCAGTGTGGGAACGGCAGCTGCTGCTGGCTGGGCTACAAATCCTTCTGCAGAGGTAAAACCAGAGTGGGAAGAGCCGGGCGGGGGTCCCGGGGCTGCTGCAGGGCTCGGCACGGGCAGCCTGAGGAGGGCAGGGTTTATTCCACACACACACACACACGTGTGTGAGTCCCTCCAGCAGCCTGGTCCTGGGGCCACGTGGGGACACATATCCTGCCCGGCCCCTGGTCCCTATCCGGGACCCGCAGCCCTGCCTGGGGCACCCCTGGGGCTGCTGTTTGCACGGGGCGGTGGCAGGCGGGACGCTCGATGTTGGCAGTGAATTGCGGGCGGCCCGAGGCGGATTTCAACTCGGTGGTGCACGGGAACGACTGGTGGGTGGGCTCCGTGGTGCGCTACAGCTGCCGGCCCGGCTTCCTGCTGCTGGGGGACCCGGTCAGCGCCTGCCAGTCCGACGGCCGCTGGACCCCCAAGCCCTCCTGCCTCCGTGAGTACCACGGGGGGCACGCCGAGCCCCCTGCCCGCACGGGGACGGGGCTGCGGGAGTGCCCCCGGCACCCCTTTCACCCTGGGAAAGTGCCCCGCACTGGGCACCCTTTGACGCGCCCTGTCCCTGCTCCCGCAGGGATCTGCCTGCGGGGTCGGATCGAGATCAGCGAGCGGGACATCACCGGGAAGTGCTCGTCGTCCTGCGGCTCCCAGGCCCACCTGGGGGCCTCCCTGAACCGCGGCTGCATCAAGATCTCGTCCTGTGTCACCAAGCGCTCGGGCTGGGCGCGCTGGTTCCAGCGCTGTGACATCTGCGAGTGCGACTGCCACGTGCCCTGCGGTGAGTGCCGGCGGTGCCAGCCCCGCCCTGGGGCCGCTGCTCTGCGGGAAAGGTTGGCACTGACTCCTGGGGGCTGCAAACAGCTCAAAACCTGCTGCCTTTGCTCCCCTCGCAGGTTCCTCCAGGTAGAGCTGGCCCATCCAGGGCTGTGGCCCCGCGCTGAGGGAGGTTTCCACCCTGGGTGTCTGCTTCCCTCCACCACGGGTCTCCATTGCTTCCATAAGCTCCATCCATCCCAAGGTTGCTGTCTGAGAGGAGATGTTCTGGACTCGCCCTTGCAGGGCTGCCTTGCTGTCTGGCCCCATCCCAAGACTCTCTAGGGTCAGGGGACACTCACATCCCCTTTTGGGGGGAGGCAGCACGTGTGCATGTGCCTGCAGCAGGAGGATCTGTCCCATCAGCGCTGCAGGCTGGGATTTCTCCATGTGCCAGGGATTCCCTGCACACAGGCCAGGGGTAGATCTGCCCTCTGTGTTTGCTGCAGCCCTCAGGCAGAGCTGGAGTGTGGGATCTGCAGAGCAGCCTGGCCAGGGCTGCAGCACCCCTTGCTGAGGAATCAAGTGGGTCAAAACTGCCCTGGGAGCACTGGGGCCAGCACAGATAACTGTGAGGAAAGGTTTCACCTCCCAGATGCAAAATCTTTCCCGTGGGCAGCTCCACACACTGACTGCTGGGCTCCTTCCAGGGGGTCTCTGGTCCTGCCCTGAGAGCCCCTTTCCCCAGGGGCCACCAAGAGACATTTGGTTCCAGCCAGGAACAGCCTTGTGCTCCCTGAGGATTGCCCTGACTTCCCTAGGAAGCAGCAATGGAAAAGCCAGAGTTTTTATTCCCCCAGGGAAGGAGGAGGTGGTCTGGAGCACATGTGATGGCATTGCTGGGGGAGCTGGAGGACCAGCAGCACCGCCATGGGTAATTCAAAATATATTTACAGGAAACCACCCAGGTTTTCCCGTCATGCACAGAGGTTCTGCTCCCTGCTCTGTCCTGGGAGCCCTGAACATCCATGACAGAAGCAGGACAGGCTCCCTCTGCCACTGACACTGTCCTGAAAGTGTGTGAGCCACCACGGGGACACACAGCCACTGTAGGAAGGTCTTAGCTGGAGACCAGAGGGATGCTGAATGTGCCCATGGCACTGCCCACCAAGCCTGGCTTGGCACTGGACTCCATCCCTGCTTCCTTCCACCTTGAAATGACTCCCCAGCAGGATGCTGCAGCAGTTTCTGGTTGCTGCATGGCCACCAGCCTGGGCTCAGGATCTCCCAGCCCTGACTCGTGCAGCTGAGCAGGAAGGGGTTTAGCATCAAGGGGGTCCCTGCCAGGCCCACCTTGTGCCCACCTGCAGGGAAGCAGGGCTGTCTGGCACCGCACAGAGGGGGCCTGGGCTGAGACCTGCTAATGGTGAGTAGCCTGGGGGTGGGAGGCAGAGTGAACTGGGCGAGTACCAGGTGCCTTTTACTCCACGAGGAGATGACTCAAGACCTCCATGTGGAGCTTGGCTCCATGGCTACCTCCTCATGCCCTCCCCTGGCCCAGCCCGTGGGCTGCTCTGCCCCACGGCCCCCCCTGGCTTGATTGTGCTGTGCCAGGGGGCCAAACCACTGCCCCAAGCTGTGTCCCAGCCCAAGGCTGGCTGTGGGAGGGGGGGAAGCTCTCCTTGGCTCAACAGATGGTTTTTTAATTAATACTCTTGTTAGTGCCACTCATTTCCATATGTCTTTCGTGCTTAAGTGCTGTGGTGGGTGAGAGGTGTGAGTAACAGTGAGGATGGAGCCAGGCACGGTGGAGGTGCAGGGGGATGGCAGATCCTGCAGGATGAGCTGCACAGGGGAGGGTGTGCTGGGGGCAAAGCCCTGGGGAGCCAACCCCATATCAAGACCCTTTGTGGCCAGTTTTCACCCCACCAGCCCCAGCTCTGGGTGCCTGGGGTGGGTTTCCCAGGCACTGCTCTGTGTGGCAGCCCTGGTTTCACCCAGGGGTGGCTGCACCAGGGTCAGTGCAGGGTAGAGCGGGGGCAGGAGTGGGTTTAGTTGGGCTCACTCAGGGAGTTTTGGGGCTCGTTCAGGGGGTTTTGGGCTGAGGTGGCAGTGGAGGAACTGCGGCGGGGAGGGGTGTCCCAGATGCGAACGGGAGCAGGGGGGTGCGGAGACAGGGCTGGCAAAGCCCAGGCGTGTGCGCCGGAGATGCTCAGGGCCTGCCGGCAGACAGGCAGAGGAAATAGGGTCGGTCCCTTTAAGAGGATTTTTTCGCTGCCTGGCAGCGCTGCCCGCCCGGGCAGCCCATCCATCCATCCATCCATCCACCCTGCCGCCCATCCCGCTCCCCGCCCGGCAACACCGGCAACGGGGCTGGCGGAGAGGGGCACCCCCGAGCAGCGGGGGCTGCTGGCCACTGCGGGGCCGCCGCTAGCCACCGCGGGGGTGCAGCTAGCCACTGCAGGGCCGGGGCGACCCCCGCCCGCCCCGCCCGCCCAGCCCCGCGGAGGGATGGGGAGGAGAGCCCGGCCGGGGACCCCGGGCAGCGCCCAGCGCGGCTGTCGCTGCTGAGAACCTCCCGCCGAGCCGAACGGAGCCCCCCACCCCGCCCGGCCGGGCCCCCCGGACATCGCCCCTTTGTCTGCGGAGGAGGAGGAGGCGAGGCGGGGGCTCTGCGGGAGTGGAGCCGCCGCGCCCGCACCCGCACCCTGCCAGGTGAGGCTGCAGGAGAGCCGGGACCCCTCCCCGGGCGGGGGGGCAAGGGATGGAGGGGGCCGGCGGGGAGCGGGGATGGAGAGAAGGAAGAGCATCCTCGGCAAAGCCTTCCCGTCCCCACCCCGCGCCTCGGGGCTGGGCTAAGCCGCGCAGAGCCGCTTGCGGGGTTTAGCGCTCCGTGAACGCCCAGCCGGAGGAGTCAAGGTGAGCCCGAGGGCGCTCCGTGCCCGCTGCCCCCCCTGAACCCCGCGTTCCTGCACCCCGCGGATGCTGGGAACCCCCACCCCTCCTGCCCACCTCTCCCTCCCCGGGGCTGGGCTGGCTCCCCTCCAGCCCTGGAGGGGCTCTGCCCGCAGCGGGGGCTGGGCTGGGGGCTCTCCCGCAGCTCCCGGCCATCCCGCTGCCCCTCGCCGCTCCCGCCGCATCGAGGCACTGCCCGCAGCCCCGGCGGGATGTAGGTTAGCGAGGCGGGGGGACCCCAGCCTGGGAGGCGAGGTGGGCGCTGGGCACAGCCCAGGCTCCTTTTCCTGCTGCTGCAGGGCTCCCCGACCCCCCCCCAGGCTCTGAGACCCGAGGTTAGTGCGTTCCCCCCCCTGCCCGGCTCTGCATCCCCCCAGCACCGCAGAGCCCCCAAGCCAAGCGGAGGCACGAGGAGCTGGGCTGTGCTGCAGCCGGCCAGGGGAGGACTGCAGGCAGGAGGATTTCGGGCAGGTGTGGGGGTCAGCATCACACCCCCAGTTAAGTGCCGGCCTGGTCTTTGAGGCTGTGCTGGAAAGAGCCAGGGAGGTGAAATGATGAGCTGAGGGAGGCAGAGAAGGTCTGGCACTAGTAGGGCCCCCTCCCTGTTCTGTTAAGACTATCCCAGCAAGCCCAGGAGGACCCCGGGCTGGGGGCTAGTCTGTCCAGGACTGGTCTGCCCCAGGAGCCTGGGTGAGGCACAGCAGGCTTTGTCCAAGAAAACAGCTGGAACAGTCAGCTCGCTTAGGATTTCATGCCAGTGTTCCCCCAGGCCAGGCCAGGCAGGGTCAGTTCCTGGTGAGCCTTTGGGGACATCCAGGCGTAGGGCAGAACATCAGCTCTCCCACCTCCTATCCTGTGACAGACAGGACTGGGGCAGGGAGCCCAGCAGCCCCGGGGCTGGCAGAGCTGAGCACGCTGCCAGCTCTGCTGCCAGAGCCGGACCAGCCGCAGGAGGTGCATCAATTATTGACCGTGGAGCTGATCAGCTGCTCCCCGTGAGCCCCTCAGTGCAGAGGCTCGGTTGCCCCGTCCGGGTCCATCCTCCCATCCAGATGTGGGTGCTGGACCCAGCTGGGCAGCGCATCACAGGGCAGGGGGGGCAGTGAGGCCTGGAGCCAGCAGGGAAGGGTGAGAGAGGACTTGCTGTGGGCTGGTCCCTGCAGTCCCTGAGAGAGGCAGCCCGCTGCGAGCCCATCCCTGTGCGCTTCCCACAGAGCGGCAGGATGGCGGAGAAGGGCATGGATCCCGCCTGCGTCTCCATCGCTCTGGAGGACACGGTGTGCCACGCCAGCCCCCCGGACGCCCCGCTCCTCACCACCCACTTGAAGAAGGTGGAGAACCACATCACGGAGGCCCAGAGGTTCTCCCACCTCCCGAAGCGCTCGGCCGTCAACATCGAGTTCATCGACCTGTCCTACTCCGTGCGGGAAGGATCCTGGTGGAGGAAGAGAGGTGGGAGCTGGCGGGTGGGGAAGGGCAGGGCAGGGCCACCCCACTCCTGTTGTGCATGCCATGATCTCACCCTGCTCTGTCCCAGTGCCAGGGGCTGTTTGCAGCCCTGCTGTGTCTGGCTGTTGGTGCTGGGTGCCCGTGGGAGGAGGGAAGGCTTCGTGTCCCACAGCAGTTGCTGCGTGTCTTTGCTGTGCAATGCAGGAGGAAAGCACAGCGCATTCCAGGGAAACCTCTGGCCAGGGCTGCGTGGGGAGAGAGCTGGGGCAGAGATGCTGGGGCAGCCAGGGTGGCTGGGTTTCCCCAGCACTGCTGTTTGGGGTATGATGGCTGTGTGGGATGTGCCGGCAGCGGGAGACCCCGGGGGTGCCCCAGCTCAGAGCCTGGCAAGGAGAACGTGTGGTTTGCAGGGGATTTCCTCTCCAGTGGCTCCCTGTGCAGCTGAGGCCACGGTTCCCTTTGCTGTGTGTGACTCTGGCCGAGAGCTCAGGGAGGGGAGAGGGGAGGCAGATGGCGGCTGGTGGGTGGTAGTCTGCTTTAATTAGCGCTCTCGGTTAATGGGATGCCAATCAGGCAGCCCGATAAGATGGAGGGGGAGCTGATCTCCAGAAGCTGAAGGCAGGCAGGGATGAGCGGGGACCGAGGTCACAGCGCTGCCCAGAGAGGTGCCCTGCCAGCCAGGAGTGCTGGGTGGAGCCTCTGACCCCGACCCCAAACCAGGCTGTGCAGCTCGGGAAACTGAGGCACTGAGAGATGTGGGGACCAGCTCCGACACCCCAGAGGATGCTGCCCGCCTGTTTATTTGGGATGCTGAGGAAACATCCCGGGGGGAGCCGCGGCTGAGCCGTGGGTTGTGCCGTAGCTCCCGGGGAGGGGACCGGCTGCTTGCCTTGCAGGGAGGGAGGGGGAAAAGCTCGGGAAGCTGGACCCCATAGGAGATGCCGAGCGGTACCGGGGTCTCCCGGTGGGAGGGCCGCTCTTCTCCGCCAGGCCAGGCAGAGCCGGAGGAGCCGGCGGGGGGGCTCGCGGTGCCTTTGTCCACAGCCCCCAGCTCCGGCTGCCCCGCTGTGCTGAGGAAGGAGGTTACTGGCAGTCAATGAACGCGAGTAACCGCTGCGCAAGCTGCAGTGGCGCCGACGTGAGCAGCATGCGCGGTGCGGGGCCGTGCGTGGTGCCCGGGGGGGCTGCCGGGCACGCTGGGCTCTGCTGCCACCCTGCACAGCCCCCCGCCCTCCCCTCGCTGCCCCTCTGCCAGCGGGACCCGCTGCCGTGTGCGGGGTGCCAGCTCCGAGGGGTGCAGAGGAGCAACTGGGGATGCTGGTGCATCCCCTGTCCAACACCCCCCCTATCGTGGGCATGGACAAGCCAGAGGGGCTCCCCACAGTGTGGTGGGACCGTGATGGGAGATGGATTTATTGCCTCCCGTCCCACACCACCTGCCCCCGTGGGGCGCAGAGGGGGCGTGTTTCCCTCAGGGAGATGGTCAAGCTCGGTCCGTGCTCCCAACACCCTGTATCCTGTATCCCGTTGCTCTCCTGGCCAGGGCTGCGTTTTGGGGGCAGCTCCTGAGAGCCCGAGGCTGTGCTTGTTCCCTGTTCCCGACACATCATGTTCCTTCTGCCAGAAAATGCTAATCAGCTGCGTTTAAAGCGGAGATAATTCCAGGTCTGATTAGCAGTGGCTGCTGCCGGGCGGCACAGCGTGAATGCCAATGAAGGCAAGAGCTTCCAGCAGGATTGGGGACTCTGCCTGCCCTGTGCTGCCCTGCTCCTCCCCGTGCCTCTCCCCTGGCCCCAGGGATTGGGATCTGAAGACATGCCCAGGACCGATGTCACAGCCTGCTAATCTTCCTTAGCAGCTCTGTGACCTGACCCAGGGATTTCCCTGGTCTTTGCTGTGATCCAGGTCATGAGCTTCTTCAGCACTGGAAAACAGTGGGATCAGCCAAGGACCAGGGGCAGGGATGGTGCTGGAGGTGATCCTGCTGTGGCCATAGCCCTGGGGACGCTGATGGAGACGGGCCCCAGGCACATGCAGCCCCTGGCACGGCACATGGAAACCCTGAGGTCCCCTGGATGCCAGCTCATGGAAACCCTGAGGTCTCCCAGATGCCAGGATGGCATCGCAGTCCCTGTAGCCCTGCTGCCCTGTGAATCCAACCCCCTGCTGCTCTCTCCCTGCAGGGTACAAGACTCTCCTAAAATGCCTGTCAGGGAAGTTCTGCCAGCGGGAGCTCATCGGGATCATGGGCCCCTCGGGCGCCGGGAAGTCCACCCTCATGAACATCCTGGCTGGCTACAGGTGAGGCTGGGGAGGGCTGGGGGTGCAGGGCTGGGAGTCCTGTGCTGCAGTCCCTCACATCTCCTTTTCCTGCAGGGAGACTGGCATGAAGGGGCAGATCCTGGTGAACGGGCGGCCACGGGACCTGCGCACGTTCCGCAAGATGTCCTGTTACATCATGCAGGACGACATGCTGCTGCCACACCTCACTGTGCTCGAGGCCATGATGGTGAGCCAGGCCAGGCAGGAGCCTGCTGGGCTCTCTGGGCACCTCTGGGCTGTGTCCTCGGGCACTGAGCCCACGCTGACATCAGGCATTTCCAAGGGCTCTCTGGGTTGCGGGAACAGAATCCTGCTGTTCTTGCTGCCCTCGCCCCGAGCTGCTGCTCTGGGCTCTTGGCTGGGCAGGGGCCAAAGTGCTGCTGGGGCTGTTCCCTACATCTGACAGTTGTGTATCCCTGCCCCTCTTCTCCCTGCAGGTCTCTGCTAACCTGAAGCTGAGCGAGAAGCAGGAGGTGAAGAAGGAGCTGGTAAGTGCAGAGGGCCCAGACCCCCTCACCTCTGCCCAGGGTGGAGACAGTGGGTTCCTGAGGGGACCGAGGGGCTCCCAGCGAAGGGAGGTGGCAGGGATGGCATGAAAGTCCATGCAAGCCTCATTCACCATGGGCTGTCTCACAGGTGAATGAGATCCTGACAGCCCTGGGGCTGCTGGAGTGCTCGTACACCCGCACCATCTCCCTGTCGGGGGGGCAGCGCAAGCGCCTGGCCATCGCCCTGGAGCTGGTCAACAACCCCCCCGTCATGTTCTTCGATGAGCCCACGAGGTGAGGACACGGGGGGCCAGGGCTCCCCAGCACTGCCCAGCTGGGCTTCCCCTGCCAGGGGCATGGGGGTGGTCAGTACCCTCCAGTGCCCACCTGAGGGTGGGGTGGGACTGTGCCCAGGGGCTCCAAGAGGGCTGGGGCTGATGCTCCTCTCCACTGATCTGAGAGGAGGGTGCCCACAAGCAGGGGCATGTTTAGGATGTACTCCTCCTCCTCTCAACTCTGCCCTTCTCTCTCTCTCTGCTCTCTCCTCTCTGCCCCTTCCCGTGTGCCCACAGTGGCCTGGACAGTGCCTCCTGCTTCCAGGTGGTGTCCCTGATGCGCTCCCTGGCTCAGGGTGGGCGCACCATCATCTGCACCATCCACCAGCCCAGCGCCAAGCTCTTTGAGATGTTCGACAAGGTTTGGGCTTGGATGGGACACAGGGATCTCCAGGGGGTCCCTCTGGCCCCAAGGGCCAGGAGAGAGGCTGTGGGAGGTGGGGGGCTGCAGGCATTTGACCTGGGGTTTGTGTGGCACACAGGGGTCTGGCAAGGTGACACCCCAGGGTGGGGAGGTGGGTGGGAGCAGGTGACAGTGCCCTGGCTGCTCTTCACCTGCCGTATTCCCGGCTTTCTCTTGCAGCTGTACATCCTGAGCCAGGGCCAGTGCATCTTCAAAGGCGTCGTGACCAACCTCATCCCCTACCTGAAGGGTCTCGGCCTCCACTGCCCCACATACCACAACCCCGCTGACTTCAGTGAGTGCCCCTACCCCAGCTGGGGCTGCGCAGGGTGGCAAGGTCCAAACCCAGAGCCCAAGCCCTGGGGGCTGCCCGGTGTTCCTCCAGCTTGCCCAGGGGAGATGCCTGTGCCCTTTCTGTCAGGTGGTGGCTGGGGAAGTGGTGGCAAGGGCTGGCTCAGCACCTCTCAGGGGTCCTGTCCCCCCTCCACAGTTATCGAGGTGGCCTCAGGAGAGTACGGGGACCTCAACCCCGTCCTGTTCCGCGCCGTCCAGAATGGCATGTGCACCATGGCTGAGAAGAAGAGCAGCCCTGACAAGGCAGATTCATCATGCCCAGCACACTGTGGGACGGTGAGTGGGGTCAGAGACACCTCCTGTGGATGCTGTCCTAGCAGGGACCCCGCCTTGTCAGCTTGACCCACACCCCTGACTCGCCCGTGGCCTTGCAGGACGTGGATCACATCGAGAGCCACACGTTTGCCACCAGCACTTCGACTCAGTTCTGCATCCTCTTCAAGAGAACCTTCATCTGCATCCTGAGGGACACGGTGAGGGCAGAGGAGGCTGGGACAGGGCTCGGGGGATGGGGTCTGTTGGCCACCTGGGGCTGGCAGAGGCAAGGATTTAAATGGGGGCTGGAGGGGGCTCAGGCCGTGCCCTCTGTGCCCGCAGGTGCTGACCCACCTGAGGTTCATGTCCCACATCTGCATCGGGGTCCTCATCGGGCTGCTCTACCTGCACATCGGCAACGACGCGGGCAAGGTCTTCAACAACACCGGCTTCCTCTTCTTCTCCATGCTCTTCCTCATGTTTGCTGCCCTGATGCCCACCATCCTCACCTGTAAGGAGCTCCTGCCCCACAAGCCCCAGCCCTGCTCCCAGCCCTTGGGGTACTCTAGCTGAGGGCAGCGTGGGGGGCAGCCAGATGACTTGGACAAGAGGGGGGAAAAAAATGAAACAAAGAGGAGGGGAGGAAACTTCTGCTTGTGTGTATTGCATTTGCCCCCTGTTTGGCTGTGATGTACTTCTGGGTTCAGCAGAACGCTGGGTTATTTTTTTTTTCTCTGGTAAACTGTCTGTAAAGCTGCGTTTTCAGCCACTTTAACTCTCTTTCACTTCCTCAAAAAGTTTGCCTAAAAGCCCCCAGCTAAGCTGACTTTTCCATGAGGAAAGTTCCCAAATCAGTGTCAGATTTTATTTTTTTTCTCCTGATGAAGGTTTGGGCAGAGGCAGGAGGTTACCTGGAGCTCTGTGCTTGGGCAGCATCACCCCTGCCTGCACCAGGAGGGGTGGGAGTGGGGCTGGAGCCCCCCAGGACACTGCTGGCTGCTAACTCCTTGTTCCCACACAGTCCCCCAGGAGATGACTGTATTCCTGAGAGAGCACTTGAACTACTGGTACAGCCTGAAAGCCTATTACCTGGCAAAGACCATGGCAGATGTGCCCTTCCAGGTGAGGCTTCAGCTGGATTCAACCACAGCCCTGATGCTGCTGTGCCCTGTTGGCACGGCCGCTTGTCCCATGCCCGGGCTGGGCTTTGTGGGGTCCCTGCACCCTCCAGGAAGGGTGTGTGGGGTGAGCGTGCCCGTGGGTCCAGCAGGGTGGTGTCTGTGCCCCTGTGCAGGTGATCTGCCCCATTGCCTACTGCTCCATCGTGTACTGGATGACGGGCCAGCCCCCCGAGGCCACGCGCTTCCTGCTCTTCTCCGCCCTGGCCACCGCCACGGCCCTGGTGGCCCAGTCCCTCGGGCTTCTCATCGGAGCTGCTTCCACCTCCCTGCAGGTCAGATGGGGCTTTCCCTGTCTCATGGAGGCTTGCAAGGGGTCCCGTGGCAATTTGGGGGTGCAGGGGGGGCGGTTCACCCCTGGACAAGGATGTGACACCCAGCTTCTGCTCCCCAGGTGGCCACCTTTGTGGGACCCGTCACTGCCATCCCCGTCCTGCTCTTCTCGGGCTTCTTTGTCAGCTTCAAGACCATCCCCACCTACCTGCAGTGGAGCTCCTACGTCTCCTATGTCAGGTGGGACCCCATGCTCTGGCCAGAACTCCCTGTCCTGGGCTCCCACGGGGCTCGAGGTGACTCTCTCGGGTGTGCTCTGCCCCAGGTACGGCTTCGAGGGCGTCATCCTCACCATCTACGCCATGGAGCGCGAGGACCTGGAGTGCCTCGAGGACTTCTGCCCTTTCCAAAAGCCCATCAAGATCCTGCAGGAGCTGGACGTGGAGGAGGCCAAGCTCTACCTGGACTTCCTCATCCTGGGCATCTTCTTCGTCATCCTGCGGCTCCTGGCTTACCTGGTCCTCAGGTACAAAGTCAAGTCAGAGAGATAAAGGGGCCCCCGCGGCCACTCCCGGGCCTGGCCTGCTGTGAGGGACCCTCTGTGGATGGACACGGTGCTCCTGGCAGGCCACAGACCGTGGCAGAGGCACCGGTGGGTGCCAGCCAGGCCTGGCTCAGTCGAGAAGGGTTTTGAGACATCTCGGAACTGTTTTAACCTTTCCACACACACTCTTCATTGCAAAACGTTTTGTACAGCCCTGGCACGTGCCACCCTCTCTCTCTCTCCCGGGAACTGCTGGACCCCAAGGAGGAGGTTGGGTCCCCTCTTGTCACCCCTGGGACACCAGGGATGCTCCCCAGGAGGTGGCTGTGTGCCCAGCAAGGCTGAGAGGAGCTCCAGGATGCTCCAGGCAGGGGGGAGCAGCACCCAGGGGCTGGAGCTGGGAGGAGAGAGCAGCACAGCCCGGGCTGGGAGTGCAGCACATGGCCCCGTTCCTCGTCCTGGCTGGCACCACGTGAGTCAGTGCTGAGAAGAGCCCAAAGATGCAATAGGCCGAGTTGCACAAGGCTTTAGTGTTTCCTGTTGCTGCATCTTCTTTCAGCACAAATCTTCCCCTTTTTTTTATTTTTTCCTTCTTTTTTTTTTTTTCCACAAACCCCACTGCACCCCAGAGGGGAAAGGGAGCCAGCAGCCAGCAGGCAGAGGAGGACTGCGGCTCTGTCTCAGACTTCTGCTCTTGGTGCCATCCTCAGAGATGGGATCTTCAAACCCGGGGATATGGCAGGGTCTGCGGGAGTAGGACAGACCTTAGGGAGTCTCATGTTCAGTCCCTGCTGTCTTTGGGGTCTGAGACAAGAGGGTCTGACCCAAATCAACCAACGTGGAGAGAAGTGACTGGTCTCTTCGAGTGCTTGCATGGAGCAAGGAGGATTTATGTTCCCACACCCTGCCAGTGCCAGGAGGCTGGAAAGCAGGGCTGGGCTCGGCTGTGCCATCACTGGAGCCTCCACTGCAGGAGAAGAGCTGGCCCTGAGCCCTTCCTTTGCAACCTCTCTCCTCCCAGCACAACTGTGGCTGTCTCAGCAGGACAGGGCAGAAGAGCCTCGCTCAGCACTGGCTGTGCAAGGAGGGGATGGCAGGGACACCCAGCCTTGTCACAGTGCCAGCCTCCCTCCCAGGGTGACACTGTGCAGAGGGGAGTCCCAGCAGGGCCCGAACTGGAAACCAGGTGAGCTCTCAGAGCGGTTTGTTTGCAGTGGGTGTGACCCGGACACTGGGAAGGGCTCTGAACCTTGTGACTGGTACCAGGAAAACGTCCCTCTTGGCAAGTGTCTCCTCCGAGGTCACCTCCCTCTCCACACACCTTGCAGAGGGAAGGCAGGTCGGGGCACCCTGCTGGCTCTCCAAAGGAACTGAGCTGAGCCGGGAGCTGGTGGGACATCTGCACGTGCTGCTGTGCTGGGAACACAACCTGCTGCTTCGCTGCACAGCACAGGCTCTGTGTGCTGGCACTGGTGTCACTGGGCTGCACTGGTCACCCATGCACACAGGATGGTTTTTAGATGGGGAAGGCAGCTCTGCCCTACCCTGGCGTGCTGGCCCTGGGTCAAGTGCAGCCTGGGAGGTGCTGCTGCTGGCACTCTGAGCAGCCAGGGATTGCAGGGCAAATGCCAGACTTCAGCAAAGTCCTGGAGGCTGATCTTTGATTTCACTGGCTCGTGTTGGGACTGCACAGCAAGGTCTGGCTGGCCTGGCACTGATGCTGGGCACTCAGCAAAGCCGAGCTTCCCCTGCCTGGAGAGGTGGCTGCCAGGGATGTTTGGCCCCGGGGCTCTCCTGCATAGAGGGTCTGGAAGCAGGAACACACCCTGGTGCCCTTTCCATGCTGGGTATCGGGGTCTTCCGCAGGGGCTGTTGTTTGACTTATCACTATCCCTCACAAAATTCCCCTCTGGGAATTCCTCCTGGATCTTCCTTCACTGCCAGCCCCGTGCAGGGAGCTGTGCCAGCTGGGGGGCTGCAGTCTCCCGGGCATGACCACAGCCACAGGGGCACAGTGGAGTGGGGAATGGTCCCTGTGCCTGCTCTGTCACGAGGTGGATGGACGGGCAGGGAGCCAGGGGGATGGTGGGGTTGTGGGCTGTCACCCTTCTTCCACCTCCTTGTCCGTGGATCTGATGGGACTGATGCCCTCCTTCTGTCCTGCTCTTGAGCTGGGACTAGTTAACCCTGGCTGGGCTGAGGGTTTTCCCAGGATGGATCCCGAGCTGGCAGGAGGTGTCAGTGGGGCAGCCCTGCACAGCTCCTTCCTGCTCCCTGGCATTTGGGCCCTGCTTCCCGCACACCGGAGGCACTGCCATCCCCAGCGCTGTGTCCTGCTGCTTCCTGCACCTTCCAGAAGGTACCACCTGGACACCCCTGTGCCACCACTGCTGCTCCCAGGAGGACCAGGACAAGATGGGCTAGTGATGGAGTGGAGCAAAGGGGCTGCCAGCAGGCACCTGGGACTGCCACTGCCCGTGTCCCTCACGCACAGGGATGCTCAACACGAGGCTTTGGGACGGGCTGGCTGAGCTCAGAAGAAGGCTGTTGGGGCAGGTAGCTCCTCAGGTGGCTGCTGGGACCAGCCTGTCTGGGATGGGGCAGCTGGAGCTCCCCCAGGATGTCCAGGAGAGCTCAGCACAGCCGGGGCCTCCTGCACTGGTGAGTCACGGTGTCCCAGCTGAGCAGGTCCATGGCCACTGCGGGGCAGAGGGCCAGGACAAGCCCTGGAGCTGGAGGATGGCTGTGTCCCTGGGCTGGGCAAGGGCACTGGGGAGTGGGGGTGATGGGGCAGGCACCCCTCATCCCCAGGGCAGCAGGAGGCACGGGGAGGTGTTGATATGAAGCGGCTGTGATGAGTGAGGGATCTGGGCACCCTCAGTGCTGCCTGAGGAGTGAACTGAGCCATGGCCCCTTCCCTCCCTGCAAGGACAATCCCAGAGATGGTGGAAGGCACAGGGAAATGCAAAGGGAAGAAGTACGTTTGCACTGAGCCCCTCAGGTTGTTGTGGCTGGGCTGAGCACCTGGGTTTTATTGCCCCTCTGCTGCCCGGATGGTCCCCTCCCTGCAGGAGCAGGGCAAGGGGGGTTGTCTCTGCCCTGGCATGGCAGGGGCACGGGGTGCAGCCATCCTGCTCAGGGGGGCCCTCGGTGGAGCAGCAAGGATGCACTTTATCAGAGCAGGGAAGTGGTGCCGTGGGTGCTCCGGGATGCAGGAATCCCACGGGAGAACGCGTCTGGATAATCATGAGGAGTGTGATGGAGGAGAGCAGGCTTCTCCCCCCACACCTCCTCTCCTCTCCTGCCCCTGCCTTCCCTTGTGATGCACTTTGAGTGGACGAGGATGGGGGGTTCAAGCTGTGGCTCCAGCTCCCTGGGAACCAAAAACTGCTTCAGCCCCTTCAGCCCACGGGCACAGTTGCACCGGGTTCTGCCTCTCACAGCTGCAGGGAATGCAGGCAGGGCAGGCAGGGGGATGCCACTCACCTCCATGCATGGCCAGGCCACCTTTGTCACACGCACAAGAAGAGCAAATGCATCATCACCCGCCCGGGGTTTGCTGGAGGGGAGACTGGGCTAGAACAGGGAGGAGATGGGGCTTCTCCCAGGGTTTCACCCCTCTCCCAAATCAGGCAATAAAACAGTGTTTCCTTCTCACTGTGTGTGGACACCATTTGTCCTGTCCCTCTGCCACGGGCAGCCCTGGGATCGCTGAGTGTGTCCTTCCCCCTGTGGTTTTCCAGTCCTCACCGTGTCCACTCGTGCCGTGGGGGCTGCACAGGGGGTGCCTGTGAGGTACAGGGCTGGGGGGACCACGCAGAGAGGTGCAGCCATTGAACCCCACCTTTCCACACGACCACAGGTGTGAGCTGTGCTTCCCCTGGGGCAGTTTGCCAAAATAAGCTGCAGGTAGCCCCTCCAAGGCTGAGGGAGGGTATCTCTGTCGTGGTAGCTGGTCTGGGTGGTGTTTGTCCGGGTCCTTCTGCCTTGCTGGCTGGAGGCTGAGGAGCAGGACCAGGGCACTGCTGCCCACAGCTGCAGCCTGGCAGGAACCAGGCAGGGTGGAGGTGAGGCCCTGGGCCCTCCAGGCTGGGCTGCACACGCAGGTAAGTGCCCCGCAGGGACGGGGTGCCAGGCCCCAGCTCGCTGCTGGCGCTCACCGGTGCCCACAGAGGGTCCCAGGAGCTGTTGGGGCAGGAGGAGACGTTGTGGTTGATGTCGGTGTTTCTGAGGTGCCAGCTGTACTCGTTGGATTTCACACATCAATAAAACCTATATTTATAGTGTACTGCCTGCGTGTCTCGTGCTCCTGAGCGCCTCAGGGGGACACATGTGAGGGGAGAGGTGTGTGCCCAGGTACAGGGGGGTGAGGGGGCACTGTCTGGGCATTTGGGGTGTGAGCATCATTACCTACGTGTGACCACTCTGTCCCAGCACCCCCGTGGCTGCTGGGGAGGGCTGCCACTTGCCAGGACAGCACGCAGGGATTAAGCAGGGTGCATATGGCAGCGCTGACACAGCTGCCCCTCGTCTCAGCACCACCACAGCTGATCTGCAAGCAGCGAGAGGGCAGGTATAGATGTCTCTGTACGTGTGTGTGTGTGTGTGTGTTACACAGCCGGGCAAAACCACCTGTGCTGAGGTCCAGCTTCCTCCAGCTCCTTTTCCCGGTGGGGCTGCCGTTTTGTTCCCTGTGAGAGGGTGGCAGCTGAGCAGCTGATTTGCTCAGGAGCAGAACCCATCCTCGCAGGCTCCAGTTGCACAGCCGGGATGCAGCCGGGGATGCAGAGCCGCCAGATGCGTGCGGAGGAAATGCCCAGCAGCACATCTGGTAAGACCCGAGCCCTCCCATTCCGTGCGCCCCCGTGCTCGGGGTGCGGGCTCTTTTCCCTCCCCGCTGTGCCTCCGGCCTCCCTCCCGTCCTGCCCGCGGAGCTTGGCAGGCGCCGGGCGTGGGGCGGGACGGGGCAGGGATGGCGTTGCAGGAAGTTATTGCTGCAGAGCAGCCGCCTCCGCAGCGGAGCCTCTCGCCGGGACGGGCATGGAAGGAGGCGGGTGAGCGGCACCGGGGCTCTGCTCCGTGAGCTCGGAATCCTGCCGGAGCTTAACCGCGAGCTGGAGGTAACCCGGAGCTGATTTCCAGCCTTGCTTGGCACCGGCTCCGCCACTGCCCCGAGCTCCGTGCCCCTGCCCCGCCACGGCCTCGGCCACCGTGGGCACCGGGGCAGCGGGGAGGGAGGTCACGGTGAGCGGGGGTTCGTGGGCCGGGAGTGGCACTGGGGTCCCCGAAGGGGGTCCGCGAAGAGGGGGAAGCGCGGGGCCCTCTGCTCGGCAGAGGGGGCTGGGAGCTGGGCATAGGGCACTCTGGGCTCTGCCGGCTGCAAAGGCATCGAGAGCAGGACACCCCGGTTCAAGGTCAGCCCCGCTGCCCCTGTCCCCGAGCTGCCCCTGTCCCCGTGCCTTAGTTTCTCCCTCTGGATGCGCTGTAAAAAAGCCCGGGCTGTGGCAGGGCTGAGCCAAACCGTCGCTATTCGTGTCCCTTCCTACTTGCTGGGGTTTGCTTACGCCCTCTCCCCCCCCCCCCCACGCCGTGCCTCAGTATCCCGGGATGTTGTGGGCTGTGAGCACAGCCCGTGCTCCCGGAGGATCGCCCTGCTGAGCCGGGGTGGGAGCCTGAGTCAGCACCAGCACAGCCGGTTCTGCCGGACTGGACCCTACTGGGGCAGGCAAGGCTGGGCAGGGCACTGCTGCACCACAGCCCCGCCGCCCCATCCTGCCCTGCCCCACGTGGGACAGATGCTGAGCACCCCAGAGCCCCTCACCCACCTGTGGGCACCCCCTCTCTTTCAGGTGAGGATGGCACGGGCCATGCAATGCCAGAGCTGCCTGCCCTGGGGCAGCTGGATGCAGAGATCCCTGTCGGGGGGCAGAGGCACCCGGGGTGTGCATGTGTGTGCTGCTTCAGTGCCAGGTGAGCTGGGCTCTGTGCCCGTGGGACCGTGCCCTTGGCTCTGTCCTGCTGCCAGTGACATCCCTCCCCAGCTCTGCAGTCTGTGGGTCACCCCAGCAAGGTGTGAAGCCTTTGGACTGGGTGGGGTCAGTGCTGCTGGGGCTGGAGAAGCCCATCCCTGACTCTGTGTGTGTTCTTCTACCCCCTCAGGCACTGCAGGCAGCTGCTTCCTCAGGAAGATCCTTCGTGCAAGCAGCATCTCCCTCCCCAGGTACAGTGCCACACAGCTGGGTCTCTGTTTGCCACAGGGCCTGGGTGGCTGAGGTGGCTGCCTTGGGGCCAGCAGGGCTCTGTGGACACAGACACTGCTTTGCTTCCACCTAGAAAAACACCCACACCCAACTCCCTGCCTGCTCTGCCTCCAGCCCAGCTGCTGTGCCTCGCTGTGGGTTTGCTGGGGATGCACAGCACGTGCCTTGCTGACCTGCCCTTGGTTCCCAGCTGTGCCCCTGCGCTCTCCCTTGGTGTGGGGGAAGGAAGGGGTGAGCTGGCTCCACTCAGCACTTCCCACAGCACTCACCTGTGATCTGCCCACCCTGCCCCGGGCAGGGCTTGGAGCTGCTGGCCCTGCCCTCCTTGTGACGCTCTCCCTCCTCTTGCAGGGGCTATGCTGGCTACCAGGGAGGCTCTGGGGAGAATCCTGTCCACCCCAGCTCCTCTCGCCACAGTCAGTCCCAGCTGAGGAACGTGGCCTCTTCAGGTAAGCTTGCAGCCCTGAGCTGGGTGGAGGGTCCTGCACAGCAGGCTGGGGGCAGCTGCTGCCCTGGGAAGTGAGAGGGTCAGCAAGAACTGGGTGCTGTCCCCTCGCTGCAGCCACCTTGTTGCAGTGGTTTGGGGCAGGCAACTTCCCCAGCCCCCTGCCCTTGTTAAGCACCCTCCTCCTCCCAGGTGCCATCAAGAAGCACCAGAAGAGCCTGTCTGCGTGGTTCAGCCACCAGCCCAACGAGGAGCAGCAGTTCGGCCCTTCCTTCTCTCTGGACGCCGTCCACGTGGACCCAGTGATCCGGGAGAGCTCCCTGGAGGAGATCCTGAAGCCCTCCCCTGACCTGACCATCCAGGAGCAGCTCCAGCAGCCCTGCAGGCAGGTCATCAGCCTCCACAACCTCTTCGACGTGGACGCCTGCGGACGGCAGGTGAAGAACGTGGTGCTGTACGGCACTGTGGGCACGGGCAAGAGCACCCTCATCAAGAAGATGGTGGTGGACTGGTGCCACGGCCGCCTGCCCCGCTTCGAGCTGGTCATCCCCTTCTCCTGCGAGGACCTGTCCCACAGCCACGCCCCCATCTCCCTGCGCCGCCTCATAACCAAGAAGTACCAGCACCTCCGGGACGTGGTGCCCGTGCTGGGGGCTTCCAACCTCAAGGTGCTCTTCATCCTCAACGGCCTGGAGCGCCTCAACCTGGATTTCCGTCTGGCTGGCACGGAGCTGTGCTGTGACCCCAACGAGCCCGTGCCTCCCTCTGCCATCGTGGTGAACCTGCTGAGGAAATACCTCCTGCCCGAGGTCAGTGTGTCCCCCCAGCTCCTTTGTGCTGGAGAAAGGCTGGGTGTGGGCCCTGAGGCATCACAGGCAGGCCTGTTGGGGTGATCACTTGTAGTGCAGCTTGGCTGGGAGCAAACAGGGAGGGGAGGGACTGGAGGGACTCACCAAGGTGGCCTCACATCACTGTTTCTGGGTGGTCTCTGTGGGAACTTTGGGGAGGCCTGGTAAGGTAGTGAAGGCAGTCTGCTGGGCTGTGGTCTTCCAGACTCCTCATATGTCTAGCAGGGGATGGGGAAAATCCTTCCATCCCCTCTGCCTGGGCCACATTTGATCCAGTGCCCCTTTGCACAGCAGCTTCTTGAACTGGGTGGGGTGATCCCTGTGCACCTGCGTGCGGGTTGTGTACCTGTGTGTGGGTTATGCACCTGGGACCCTGCTGGGCCCCCCCAGGCTCACCCAGCCCTCTGCTTCCAGGCCAGCATCATCGTCACCACGCGCCCGTCGGCCGTGCGCCGCATCCCCGCCAAGTTCGTGGGCCGCTACGCCGAGATCTGCGGCTTCTCCGACACCAACCTGCAGAAGCTCTACTTCCAGATGCGCCTCAGCCAGCCTGGCTGCAGCGGGGAGGGCAGCAGGGGTGGCAGCTCGGCCGAGCAGGAGAACCTGGTGGAGATGCTGTCCAGGAATTTGGAGCGCCACAACCAAATAACGGCCGCCTGCTTCCTGCCCTCCTACTGCTGGCTGGTGTGCACCACGCTGCACTTCCTCTACTTCACCAGGACGGTGCCTCCCGCCCAGACCCTCACCGGCATCTACACCAGCTTCCTGAGGCTCAACTTCAGCGGGGAGGTGCTGGACAGCACTGACCCCACCAACATCTCCATGATGAAGTACGTGGCCAAGACGGTGGGCAAGCTGGCCTACGAGGGGGTGATGAACCGCAAGACCTGCTTCTCAGAGGACGACCTGCAGCAGTGCTTTGAGGTGGAGATGAAGACCGAGAGCGAGCTCAACCTCCTGGAGGTTTTCCGCAGCGACGTCTTCCGCTTCTTCCTCAGCCCGTGCGTGCAGCCGGGCAAGGAGCACACCTTCGTGTTCACCATCCCGGCCATGCAGGAGTACCTGGCGGCCCTCTACGTGGTGCTGGGCGAGAAGAAGACCCTGGCCCAGAGGGTGGGCAAGGAGCTGTCGGAGGTCATCGGGAGGGTGAGCGAGGACGTGGCCGTGGTGGTGAACATCATCTCCAAGGTGCTGCCCCTGCGCTTCCTGCCCGTGCTCTTCAACCTGCTCAAGATCTTCCCCCGCTACTTCTCCCGGCTGAGCGGGAAGGAGCGGGACGCCATCGCCCACACCATGGCGGAGGAGCTGTTCAAGGAGGAGGACTACTACAACGACGACGTCCTGGACCAGATCAACTCCAGCATCCTGGGCGTGGAGGGCCCCATGCGCCACCCCGACGAGGCCCCCGACGACGAGGTCTTTGAGCTCTTCCCCATCTTCATGGGCGGGATCCTGTCCCGCCGGAACCGCGCCATCCTGGAGCAGCTGGGCTGCTCCATCAAGAACCTGGCAGCCTTCGAGATCGCCAAGGCCATGAAGAAGACGGTCATCAGGAAGAGCCACAAGGGGCTGCCCCCCTCGGAGCTGATGGACTACCTGTTCTTCCTGCACGAGTTCCAGAACGAGCGCTTCACGGCCGAGGCCGTGCGCTCCCTCCGCGCCATCAACCTCGCCTCTGTCAAGATGACCCCCCTCAAGTGCTCCGTCCTGGCCTCTGTCATGGGCACCACGTGCCACGAGGTGGAGGAGCTCAACCTGACCTCCTGCAACCTCGACAGCAGCAGCTTGAGGACCCTCTTCCCCGTCCTGCTGCGATGCAAAGCTCTCCAGTGAGTACCACCTTTGGGCAGCGCCCAGAGACTGGGCTCTCCCTCAGCTCTGCCCATCACAGGGATGCACTGGGAGCCCAGGCATGGAAAAAGTAGGGCAGGGCGTGCCTGCCCTTGTTTATCTTCAGTGCAGACCTAGGGAACTACAGCTTCCAACATGCAACGCTCCCTGAGCAGCCTTGCCAGGGCACGGCATGCTGGGATTTGCAGTCCCAGCGCACCCTCCCGCAGGAATTTTTGGGCAGCTCCCAGCAGCTGGTACAGGCTGTGCTGCCAGCTGCCCTGGCAGACCCGAGTCCTTCCCTGGAGCCACCCGTCATCCCCGTGTCGCTGTCTCTGGGAGGAGCTGGGCATCCCCAAGGCGGGAGCGTGAGCCGTGCAGGTGTTTGCACAGTTGTTCCAGAACGTTTGTGGAGCTGCAGGTCTTCCTGCCGCCCAGGTGGTGGCGAGACGTGCTCGGCAGAGTTGGACGGGGCTCTGCAGCTGGGCTGTGCCGCACTTCCTTCCTCCCTCCAGATGCTCAGGAGGGCTTGGAGGAGTCCTGATCCCTCCTCAGACCTTCACCCACCCTGAAGACCCTGCACCCCCATCCCCTCCCCTGCTCCCGCTGGCTCTGGCTCTGCTGGCCGATGCTCCGGAGCGCGATCAGTGTGCTCCCTTTGGGAGAGGAAACCTTGCGTGGCCTGGTTTGGGGAGCCCAAGTAGGGCAGTGATGAGGAGGGCTGGGGGAGATGGAGAGGGCAGGGCTGCCAGGCCCACGGGCAGCAGCCATTTCGGTCCTGCCACCCCTGTGTCTTGCTCTGCCCCAGCCTGCAGCTCAACAGCCTTGGCCCCGACGCCTGCCAGGAGATCCGTGACCTGCTCCTGCACGACAAGTGCGTGGTGAGCAGCCTGCGGTGAGTACTGCCCCTGGGTCCCTGCATGGCACCGTCCCCGCCGCCCACCACGAGCCATTCCCCGCTCTCCCCTCCCCGTGTCCGCAGGTTGGCCAACAACCCCGTGGGCGAGCAGGGGGCTCAGCTCCTGGCCGAGGCGCTGGCGGGGAACCGCTCGCTGACCCGGCTGTCCCTGCTGCACACGGCGCTGGGCGACGGCGGCGCCGAGGCCATCGCCCGGCACCTGGCCCAGAACCGGCACCTGCAGGAGCTCAACCTGGGGTACAACTCCCTGACGGACGCGGGCGCCCTGCGCGTGGTGGAGGTGGCCAAAAAGCACGAGGCGCTGGACAAAGTGCAGTGAGTTCGCTCCGCCGCGTCCCTCCCCTCCTGCCGGCGGCCCCCGCGCCCCTGTCCCGCCTCTGTGCTCCCCCACGGCCCTCACGGCGTGTCCCCCTCCCAGCCTGTACTTCAACGACATCAGCGAGGACGGCAAGCGGGCGCTGCACAGCCTGCGCATGGACCGCGACGGCGTCAGGGCCCTGGTGTTCCTCACGGCGGGCACCGACGTCTCCGACTACTGGTCCCACATCCTGAGCGTGGTGCAGAGGAACCTGCCCTTCTGGGACCGGGAGCGGGTGCGGCAGCACCTCGCCCTCCTCCTGCAGGACCTGGAGAGCAGCCGCAGCCAGACCGCCAACCCCTGGAGGAAAGCCAAGTTCCTGCGGGTGGAGAGCGAGGTCAAGAAGATGCTGGGGAAGCTGCAGGACGGGACCCTCTGAGCCGCTGCCCCGTCCCCCGGCCAGGCAGGGAGCGGTGGAGCGTGTGCCCCAGCCCCCTGTGCCCTGATCCACATGGAGATCCTGAGTGGATGGGTGCTGTCCAAGATGCTGGGTACGTGGGGCTCAGCCCTCCAGGCTGCAGTGTGGGAATGGTACGAGAGACCAGGCCAGGAGCAAACGGGACTTGTTCTCCTGGCCTCGTGGAGCCCCAGCCCCTGCACCCCGGCCGCAGCAGAGGGCGGGGCTCGGGCTTGTTTGTGAATTCTTTGGGAGCATTAAAGTGCACCACTTTGTTTCCGAGACTCGATCTCCTCTTCAGGCTCTTCCTGGGGAGGAATGTGGGAGCTGCTGGTGCAGCTGCCCCTCCAGCAGGTGGAGTGGAGGGCTCTGCCCCTTCTCCCTCTCCCAGGGTTGGCACGGAGCAGCCCACTCCTTCTGCCAGATCAGTTGGTCTTCCCCGCTGTGCGTTCCCCTGGAAGCCAGAACACCAGGAGCTGGGTGTCCCAGGGGGCTGGTCCCTGCTCCCAGCCCAGGCTGGCAGTGCCCTGGGGTTGAGAGGGCAGGGAAGACGTCGGGGCTGTTTAACCATTAAACCTGGGGCGTCTTGGGAGAGGCGGGGACGCGTCCCTGCCACTTCACCCTGTACCTTGCTCCCTCCTGCATTCCCTGCAGCCATGAAGCAAACAGAAGGTACGTGCTGGGGGAGTGGGGCTGCATCCTGGGGAGACCCTTCCCCACACTCCTGTCCCCAGGCCCTGCTTCCACACGGAGCAAGGCAGTGTCTGAGCCTGGGCGGGCCATGGGAAGGAGCTGGAGGCATGCAGGAAAATGCAGATGGACATTGGGGAGATGCTGGGGAGGAATCCCCTCTCTCTGGTTTTGGGGTTCCTTGTGCTGGAGGAGGTGGGGAGGGCTTTTATGGGGAGGTGTGCCAGGGAAGGCCTCTGTCTCCATCTCCTGGTGACCCTTCTCATCCTCACCCAGCCCTGTAAAGCCACAGGACTGAGCTCCATCTGCCTGGCCCTGCTTTGCCCCCCAGGATCCTGCTGGGCTGGCCAGTGAGAGCCTGTTGGATCTGGGAATGCAAGAGGACAGTGGTGGGGGGGGAAGGGACGAGCTGTGCCAGGGAACAGAGGGGCTTGGGGGGGCCGTGTGGGCTTGGCAAACCCCCTCACCTGGCATGGCAGGCTCAGCCTGTGAATGGACAAGCCCTGAGTGTCCCAGAGCATGGGGTCTGCTCCCAGCCCACCACCTCCTGCGCTGACCTCTCCTCTCCCTCTGCAGGGCTCGGGGACAAGACATCCATCATGTAAGTCCTGAGCTCCCCTTGGCCAGGGGGCTTTCTGGGGACCCCTGGCCCCACAGCCGGGCTGTGCTGGGCCACATCTCAGCTGAGGTGGGGTGGGTCACGGCTGCCCTGCCCCAGGAAGCTCTTCCCTGGGTTGTTAGCTCAGGAGAGATGTGGAGGGTGATCCAAGAGGGAGATCCCCTCCTGGCTTTCCCCAGGGAAGAGGAGCTGTGGCTCAGCTGGCCCTTTCTTGGGAGGAACAGGCTCCCCAAGGCTGGGGAAGGCAGGGGGAGGCCACGATGCTGCACTAACCGTGGCCTCTCCTGCCCCTTTATCATTTCAGAAAATTTGAATTTAACCCCAAAGATGGGATCGACAACCCTGCCTTGACACTGACTGAGGACACGGGTAAATAAACGCCCTCATCTCCCAGGGTGTCCCTGTGTCTGTGGCACCTGGGCATTGCTGGGGTCCTGAGCTCCCTCTCACACTGGGCAGCTGTGGGAGGTGAACATATGAGGAGCCCCCAGCCCAGGATGGGGTAGAGGGCTCGTGTTAGGATCCCCTGCTCACAGGCTGTGCCCCTCCCCAGATGCTGAGGGCGTGGGGGAGCCCCGCTTCTACTTCCTGAGCAAGGACAGCGCGGAGACCTTCGGGTTCTGCCTGCACGAGGAGCTGGGCTGCCAGGGCCACATCATCCGGCAGATTGAGCTGGGGGGGGTGGCCCAGCGCAGGGGGCTGCAGGACGGGGACAGGCTCCTCCAGGTCAACGGCCACTTCGTGGACCACCTGGACCACACAAGGGTAAGCTGGGAGCACCCCAGGGCCGGTGGCATGACCCTGATCCCACCCCATGCCAGGGGTGCCCGCCCAGGGTTCACAGCCTGGGTGCTTCCAGGTGGTGCAGAGGATCAAGGCCAGCGGGAACCAGGTCCTGCTGGCGGTGCTGGATGGTGATTCCTACGAAGCTGCCAAATCCCTGGGCAGGGACCTGTCCGAGATGCTGCCCGCTGACATCCGCCCGCGCCTCTGCCACGTCACCAGGGACAAGAGCGGGTTTGGCTTCACTGTGTCGGGGCCAGAAGGTAAAATGGGCAGTGGGTGCTGGCACTGGGAGCCTCCCTGATGTAGCACCTCAGGATGCAGCCTCTGTCCCTGTGTGACACTGTCATTGCTGCCCCACCATGTACCTGGGCATTCCCTGAGCTCCTGCGCCCACGGGCTGGCGAATAACCCCACATCTCCTCCCTGCAGGCACCAAGGGCACCTTCCAGCTGTCAGTGAGGCAGGATGGGCCAGCAGACAGGGCAGGGGTGCCAGCAGGCTCCTGGCTCCTGGAGCTCAACGGGGACAGCGTGAAGAGCTACTCACACACCCAGCTCACCAAAAAGGTGCCTGTCCCCGGCGTGGGTGGGTGAGGGATGACGGGGCTGGGAGCATCACTGAGAGCATCACTGAGCGCCCTGTGCTTCCCACCCAGCTTAAGCAGAGTGGCAGCAAGGTGACACTGCTGGTGGCATCCAGTGCCGTGGAGGAGTTTTACCGCCTGCGGGGCCTGCGGGTCACGGCCGCCCTGGCAGACCCCGCCTGGCTCCCCTTCAAGGCCCGGGAGCTGCACTTGGTGAAGGGTCCAGCTGGCTACGGGTTTCTGCTCAAGGAGGACGACTGCATCTCGGGGGGCATAGGTGAGGGGGCTGAGGGTGTGGTCTGTACCTGGGCAAGGCGTGCCTGAGGGTCGGGAAGAGCTGCCAGCCCCGTGCCCACCCGCACACGGGGGTCAGCAGTGCCAGTTCCCATCTGACAGCATCTCCCCACCCTCCCTGTGCCCTCACCGTGCCAGGCCAGTTCCTGTGGGAGGTGGATGAGGGGCTGCCAGCCGAGCAGGCGGGGATGAAGGACGGGGACCGTGTCCTGGCAGTGAATGGCGAGAGCATCGAGGGGCTGGACCACGAGCAGACGGTGCAGAGGATCCGTGCCCACGAGGAGTGGGTGACACTGCTGGTCATCGACCCTGCTGGCGACGAGTTCTACCACTCGGTGGGTTTTGGGGACCTGCCCTGGCTGGGGAGCCCTGGGGTGCTGTGGGTGAGGTCCTCTGGCTGTGCAGCCCCAGGAGCTGTACGTCCATCCCTGTTCTGCTCTTCCAGATCGGGCTGTCCCCTCTGCAGTTCTTCGAGGACAGTGACCCTGCCTCAGGCTCCTGCACACCCTCTCTCAGTGGCTCCCCTGGACCCTGTCACGTTGAGGTGGCACCAAAGGGACCTGCCTCCTGGCTGGTGGCTGCTGCCAACAGCATAGAGCTCGTACAGGTAATTCCTCTCCCTGGGAGGTGCTGCTCACAGCCAGGTAGTGCTCTGAGCCCGGCCACCCTCCTGCTCTGCCCATCCTAATATTTCCCTGGCACCTGTGGTGCTGGCAGGAGGGGGCTGCGTGGTCCCCTGGCCACAGGGGCCAGGCAGAAAGATGCCTCCAGCTTGCCCACGGGGCGAGGGGTGGGCGTGGTGGGTGTGTGTGTGTGTGCTGCTACAATGTCCCCGCCGTGTCCCTGCAGAGCCTGCGCCGGCAGGAGCAGAAGAGGCTGTGCCAGTCGTTTTAGTGGCCCAGGAGCCTCTGGACAGGCTTTCCCACGCAGCACCTTCACCCAGGCCACGTCCAGCCCCTCAGACCACAGCATGGACCTTGCTCCTGTGTCTCCGTGACGGGGCTCACGGCATCCCACCTCCCAGAGATGATGGACATGGCTCCCGGCTTTTATTGACCGTGGTGGCAGCTCCTTGTAGCCAGAAGACAGACCTGTGTCTTTGCCAGCCCAGCTGCCTCCAGGGATTTCTCAGGACACTGCCCCAAAGCCCTTGCCCAGCTCCAGGCTCTGGGAGTTCTCAGGAGAGCCGAGGCACTGCCCTCCGTGCCATGGCCCAGGGGAATGGGGACCTCGAGGCTTGGCTCAGGGCTGACCTTTAGGCTGCTATTTGAAGAGGGAAAGGAGCAGTGGAGGCCAACGGGGTGCTGGAGGAACCCCCCACCTCTCCAATCTGCCCGTGCATGGACATTTCTTGTGCTCCTCTCACCCTCCCTGTGAACCTGCGGGCACTGAGTGCCCAGCACCCAGCACACACTGTTCCTGCACTGCTCCTGCATCCCCCGTTTGGGGTGTGATTAAAGGACAAATCCGCACTGGGTAATGTTCTGGAGAGCACTGTGATTTGACAGGACCCATGTTCTCTCACTGAAGCAACCGAGGGGATGGGCAGCAGATGTGGGGAGCTCTCCAGCTGTCCTGACAGGGAGGTAAGGGCTAAGAGCCACCCTGGGAGCCCCAGGGCACTGCATCTCCAGGGTTTTGGGACCAAACTCCTGTAGGAACACTTTGTGCTCCGTGGCAGTGGTCCTTCCTGAGGGTCCCCTTTGCAGGTGACACATCAGGAACATCCATCCATGCACACAGTGCTGGGGCAGGAGGGATCCCAGGAGGGGGAAGTTTTACCTCTCTGTCAAGTAGGGATCCCAGGAGGAGGAAGTTTCACCTCTCTGTCAAGGAGGGATCCCAGGAGGGGGAAGTTTCACCTCTCTGTCAAGGAGGGATCCCAGGAGGGGGGAAGTTTCACCTCTCTGCCGAGCGTGGGAGAGCGAAAACCAGCAGGGAGTTTTGCATGTGGCCAAGACCGCAAACCTCTGGCTGAGGTTTTACCTCTGCTAAAAACTGGGCCCTGCTCGAGCTGAGAGGAAATGGAAGCGATAGCAGAGAAGTCTCTGTGCCTCTCTGGTGTCCTCTGAGCTCAGTGCAGGCCTCTGGGGTGCAAAGAGTCCCTGTCCAGAGCCTTTGGGGTGCTGACAGCACGGGGGGGAGCAGGGCAGGGTCCAGAACACTCAAGGGAGAGGTGGGATAAACTTGGCTGGCTGCCCCCAGCAGCACCAAGGTGTGGGGTCCCTGCATCTGCCCAGCTGCACCCTCCCACCAGGAGAATAATCCCAAGCAAAAGCAACCTTTGCTTGAAGTCTCACAGCCCTGACTTGGAAGTGAATCATGCCCAGAGAAGGAGATAGTCAGGAATGCAATTGCTCAAGCATGTTCCCTGATCTCTTTGGCTCGGAGCCACGGTGATTTTTGTAACTTGGCTCTAACAAAGCTGGTGTTGCCCTCCCCAGCTCTCTTCCCCAGGTACTTGTGGTATCCTGGAGCTGGCCAGGGCACCCGCTGGTGGTCAATCCGGCTTGACTATTAGCCAGAATCCATTAGCACCTAATGGGAAAAGCCTCAGGAACACGGCCTCAACAAACGTTGACATATTTGAGGTCAATATAATCCTTAGGAAAATTTGCCCAGGTAATTAAAGCCAGACAAGGAGTTGCCTGTCCCAGAAATACTTTACCGAGCTTTACCAAAGGCAATGAAATAAAAGACAGAGGGTTTTATAACCGATCCATGCTGGGCTCCCCCGTTGTATGTCCAGGCTCCAGGCCTGAGTTTAGGGTGCCTGTGCTCCCCAAACTGCAGCACTTGCTGTTTCCCTTGGCCCCTTCCCCTCTCTCAGCCCCTGTGGTGAGGCTGAGGCCACACGGCACCAACCGCAGCAGGTTTTTTTGCAGAGGATGAGCCCTTGTGCCTGGAAGAGGAGATGAAAAGAGGATCTGAAGGCAGCAAAGAAACAGAACTGAACCAACTTTCGAGCCTGTGTTGTAATTTTTTGAGAGTTTGGTGTTGAGAGCTCTGACAAACCCGCTCCCCCCTCCCCTTTTCACTCCCTGGTCCCCTCTTCTGTCCCTGAACCCCTTTTCTCTTCCTGTTCCCCTTTTCTCTCCCTGATCCACTTTTCTCTCCCTGGTCCCCTTTTCTCTCACTCATCCCTTTTCTCTCCCTGTTCCTCTAGTTGCTCCCAGTGCCCTGCTCCTGCTCCCGTGGGATGCTGGTGCCAGGGACGCATCCCCGTGTGGGCTCTGCCTTCCCCTGCTCCTGTTCCCATCCCATCCCATCCCATCCCGTCCCATCCCATCCTATCCTATCCCATGGGGATGACGGTGACACCGATGCAGCCCCTGGTGGGCTCTGCTTTCCTCTGCCCCTGTTCCCATCCCATCCCATCCCATCCCATGGGGATGCCGGTTCAGTTCCCCGCGGCTGGTCCCGCTCCCGCCCCCCCGGGCACATCTCTCTTCCCCGCGTCCGGGCGCGTTCTTAGAAAAGGGAAGGCGGCTTCTGGAGAAAGGGGAAGCGCTCCTGTTTCGCAACCGGGAAGGGAAGGGATGCGAAAGCTCCATCCCGAGGGGGGGAGCAGCGGGACCGGCGCGGCCCCCGCGTTGCTATGGCGACCGCGCCCCGCCCCGCCCCGCCCTCACCAACCATGGCGGCCGCACCGCCCTCACTCCGCCGCATGGCGCATGCTCCTTTTTCCCAACCAATCACCGCCCGCTCCTCCCCGGCCCAGGGGGCGTTCCCGGGCGCGCGGGGGGGAGATCGGCCAATCGGAGGCGGGGAGGGGGGCGGGGCCTCGGCGGGAACCGGGCGCCGCCACCGCCCACGGCCGCCGCCGCCGCCCTGCCCGGCCCGGCCCGGCCCCAGCGCCCTCCGCACCGGCCCCTGCAGGGCCGCGGCCGCCGTGCCGGACGGGCCCCCCCGGCACGGGGGGCCGGGTGCGGGTGTCCCCCATGTCGGCGCCGGTGAAGAAAGGCCCCGGCGGGCTGATCGGGCTGATGAAGGACGCGTTCCAGCCGCACCACCACCACCTCGGGCCGCACCAGCCCGGCGCCGTGGACAAGAAGATGGTGGAGAAGTGCTGGAAGCTCATGGATAAGGTGGGAGGGGTGTGAGGTGGGGTGGGGTAAAACTGGGGCTTGGGAGTCTGGGATGAGCCTGGAGTTCGGGGAGAGAGGGGTTTGGGGCTGGGAGGAGAGATCTGGGGGGTCAGAGGTGTGCGGGCACAGAGTGGGGTGCAGCGCTTTGAGGGGGAAGGATGTAGGGAGCATGGGGTGACAGGACACAGGGAATGGTTCGCACTGACAGGAGGTTTAAACGGGGTGTTGGGAAGAAATTCCTCACTGTGAGGGTGGAGAGGCCCTGGAATGGCTTTCCCAGAGAAGTTGTGGCTGCCCCATCCCTGGAAGCGTTTAAAACCAGGCTGGACTTGGTTTGGAGCAACCTGGTGTAGTGGAAGGTGCCCCTGCCCATGGCAGTGGGTGGAACAAGATGAGCTTTAAGGTCCCTTCCAAGCCAAACCATTCCATGATTCCACGTGGGAGCTGATGGAGAGGTGAGGAGTGGAGGACATCCCAGAGGCAGGGTGGGAGTGGGATGCCAAGGTGGGAAGGAGATCAGCAGCTCTGCAAGGGGTGGGCTGGGGAGGGGAACAGGTTGGAGGAAGAGGGGGTGATTTGGGATGGGGGATGCAGACCTGCTCAAGGGGATCTGGGGTTTGTACTTCCCCGGGGCTGCCAGAGCTCCAGGAGCATTTGGACAGCGATCTCAGGCACAGGGTGGGATTGTTGGGGTGTCCTGTGCAGGGCCAGGGGGTTGGACTGGGTGCTGCTCATGGGTCTTTTCCACCTCAGGGTGTATCCCATGATAATCCTGGTGGTGCTGGGAATGGGTAGGACCTGGTGGTCAGCAGCAGGTCCTGCCTGGGTGTAACTGCACAAGGGAGAAATCCCGGGATTTGCTGGTTGGAAGGTGAGCCTGTGACAGAGTCTGGGTGGTGAAGCTGAGCACCTGCTTTGTGGCAGGTCAGGCTGTTCTTTTCTGAATGGACAGGGACACGTTGCTGAGCTCAGGGCAAAACCTTTCCCTTAAAACTGGGAAATAAAACATGAAATAAACCCTCTACAATAAATACACGTAGTTACACAGACAAAAGGAGCGTGAAATGTAATATAAACAAGGAAAAACTTGTGGTGTGGGAGTGGGAAAGGCCTTTCTTTCCAGTCCCACACCTTTAGGAGGGGCACGGCTCTCTGGGGTCATTAAGCCTCTCCCCTCCTCCTCCTCCTTTTAAAACGCCAGGAAATGGCTGTTGCCGGGGGCAGGACACCAGACCTTTTGGCCTGGTGGTGTGAGGGGATGTGGCATTTGGTTCACTGGCCTGGCTAGGTGTGCTGGTAAATCCAGTGTTTTAGGAAACCCTGGTGAAATCTCAGGGAATGGCCCCGTGAGTGAGTGTGGGCGCACAGAAGTGGGCATGAAACAAAAATATCACTTTTTTTGTGGGATTTTGGCTGATCCTCTGATGTTGCTGGGCAGCCCTGAGATCAAGGCTGGGCTTGACATGTTGCAGTGTGTTTTATGGCACTGGGTTCAGAGTAAGGCTCATCCACAGTCCTTGGGGAGTGTCACCTGGCCACCTTCTTCCCAGCAGGCAGGGCTGATGGGATCCCTCATCCAGTTGCCCTGCAGGCTTATGCATTTCCACCTTTCCCTCTCTTCTCCCTGCGTTGTTTATCCATGCAGTGTCTGAGCCTCCTGCAGTAAGTGCTAAAAGCAGGCACAGCAAATGACTTCTTTAAAGACTGTATTAAATTATATTCATGCCAAGAGATCACTTTGTGTTGGCTGCCTCCACAAAAGACGGGGTTTATAGTTGTGCCTTGCTGTGCCTGTGATGAGCTTTGATCACCTACAGCGAGACTGGGATGAAGAAAAAAGCCTTTTGAGAAGTGCCATTGAGGGCAAGCACAAGTGCTAATGTGGGAAAGGGAGTCTGAGCATGGAAACAGGGTCCTGAATAGGTTTAACTTGCACATGCAACTTGTGAGAATGCACATCTTCATATACAGAATATATGGGTATGAATGTCAACCTGTGTTTGACCTCATAACCTGTTCAAAGGAAAAGATGGGCCTGAAAAAAAACAGCTGATTGCCTTGGCATTTTGAAAGGCAGTGGGATTTTTGGGGTGACATTTCACAGCTTCAGATCTTTGTTGTTGTTGTCCCCTCTCCACTGACAGAAAAGGCTGCTGCTGTATTTGTCACAAGTTAAACCAACCCCTTTTAAACATGCACTGACTCCAGTTTTACTCGCAGGCAGCCTCCAAAAGCCCTTAGATGGAGGCTTAAAGTCTTAAAGAGTTAGTTGTTCAGTGTGATTTGTACAGGAGGAAAGATTTGGCTGTGAAAAGCCTTTCAGATTTCAGTTAGACCACAGCTGTACTTAGGCACGCTCAGGAGAACACCTCTGAATTCAGACTCTTTTTAGCGGTGTAGCAAATTACCAGTAAAGCTCATGGTGAGAAGGGCTGAGTGAATGGAAGGTGTTGAAAATGGGTTAGATTTCTGGAGTTACAGGTGCAGATAAAAAAAACCCCTGGTGTGCATGTTTAATAGATGATGTTTGTGCCTTGCAGAGCTGCGTGCTGTGTCTGTGTGTGTACACTGCACTCACGGCCTCGTTTGTTAGCCTGCATAATTAGCTGGGGTTGTCAAAGCATTTGTGCATCTCTGCTCTGGGATGTGACTGATGAATTTCCTATGCAAGTTGATTCTTGTCCAAATATTTCCCCTGTAATGTTCTCCATGAGCTGCCTGACGTATTTTATGTCTTTCAGATTCTTTCATTTGAAGTCCTGATTTTTTTTCCTCAGCGCTAACCCTTCCTCCCACAGCTCCATGTGGTCCCGTGGACATAAAATAGCCCTTTCCATCCCTGTGGATGTTCACCTTCAGCTGAATGAGGTGGTATTTAGGCACTTCTCTGCAGAGCAGTGATTAAGTGCAGCCCACTGGAGTTGGTTGCTGTGGGTGGAATTTGAGGAATAGGTGGGTTAGTCATGAGGTGGAAGGGAGGGAGCAGAGGAATGACAGAATCCACGGAGGAGGAAGAGAAACTCTGAGATAAAGCTTCTCTAAACAGCTTTCTGATGCCATTCAGTTCCTAGAACTGCTATAGAGAAGTGCCACTGCAGGTCACCTTCACTGGAAGTGGAAGAGAGGCCAAACACGAATTCAGCAGGAGATAAGAGATGTTTGAGTAGGTTTTGTTTTGCTGTTGGCTTAAGCTGAAATGAGGTGTGATTTCAGTAAAGTCGGTTGTTCAGCTGTTAAAAGAAGGGAAAAAGGAATTTTCAGAACTGCCTGGAAGGGAAAATCTTACCTGGGACAGCAGCACCTGGATGCTTGTCAGGCCCGGGACTCTCAATTCCAGGAGTCAGTCAAGGCAAGCTGCAGGTTCATGAAGGGAAACATTCAATTCCAGGCCTCCAAGACCTAGATGAGATTGTTTTTCCTCCTGTTTTGAAGATTCTTTCTTCAAAACTGAGTTGGGGAAACTGGTTTGTTTTTTTATTATTTTCTGCTCTCGAGTTTGGAAAATGAAGCAGATAATTTCAATTTTAGGGTTTGAAAAGGCTACACCTCTTAGAATGTTAATGCTAAGCTTGCAGTGCTTTATTGGCACATCTAAAAACCCAAAAAGGCTTGTTCTGAGAGAACAAAGCATAAGCCAGGCAAACTTGGATGCGTTGGGCTGATAATTTAAAAGCAGGGATTGCTTCTCTTTGCTGCCATCGCACCTCACAGAAAATATTTGCTGCTTTTTGCTCGATTTCCTTCCACGTTGCTGGTCCCTGTGGAAGGCTGGGTGGCTGCTGAGGGGCAGCTGTTCCCAGGGCTGGGAACATTCCTTTGGGCTCCGTCACGATGCTGCAAGTGCACACGGAGAGAAAGAAGCAAAATGCGACTGGTTTTGGTGCTGTTGTGTTATAAAACCACCAAGTTTGCTCAAGAGGCAGCAGTTCCCAGTCGTGCAGCATTGTTCAGCTGCTTATCTTAGCTAATTCTGCTCTGCTTGGTAAATAAAGAAGCTGATTTGATAATAAAATAGCAGCAGTTTTGACCTTTCTGTTAACTGTTTGAGGGATCTTTGCAAGTCACTTCTCGGGAAGTGTTTGATGGGGGCTCTGAGCAGGAGCAGTTTGCAGAACTTGCTTCTGCTGTGGGGAAACTGTTTTGATTGGTATCAAAGCCCGTTATAGGACTGAAATACAGCGGGTTTGCTGCTTCCAGAGCTGGGTATTTTCAAAGGGTAGCAGCCAAATTGCTCTCTCAGATGGCTGAGGGAAGTGCACACTCTGACTTGTTTGCTTGCTTAATGTGGCTTCCTCCTAAGAGCTGACTGTGTTTGTTAAGGTTTTAAACCCACTGTGGAATAAACAATTTCTGCTGAAGAAAAAGGTTTTGCTACCCCAGAGCACAACTCAGCTGTGCCTGAGGAGCATATTTAGAACCTATTCATGCTGCAGAGTGAAACTATTTTTTTTTTTCCAGGGGACAAATGTGTTGACTCAATTTGTTGATATGGTTCATTGTACAATGTTCACAGGCTCCAAGGAAGCAGCAGTTGAGGCATCAGCATCAATTGACTCAGTCAGCTGTCTGGCCATCCATCTCCTTATCTAGACCTCCTAATCCTTGGCAGCCTCTGCAAAATGGAGGGAAAAGTTTGGTGGTTTGTTTTTTCCCCCATGTATTATTGCAGAGGCTTTTTTAGGCGTGTGATTTTTTCAATGGCAGTTTGATTTTTTTTTCCTGTTGGAGTTTTTGGTACACTGTGTGCCTTTCCCTGGGCTGAAATGGAACCTTTCTCAGTCAGCTCTTGTTAGAGGCACTGCTGCAAGTCAGGTAGAATTGGAGATGTCACTTCACCAGGTTGCTTTTTGCACACACAGTTAAATGCTAAAACGCTGCTTCAGAAGAACTGACTCTGTTTACCATCAGTGTTTAAGTGAAGCAGGTATTTAAATATGCACTGTAGGGAACTGCTCAATTCCTCTTGAAGGTTTCACAAGGTTTTGTGGAAATGATGTGCTGCAAAAGGATGTTAAATTATTCTTTTGCCTTTTCCTATCTGCTGCACTTAAGTTTTGTGTTGTTTGATATCTGTAATTCCTTCATACCTGGCAGTGTCCTGAGTTTAGACCTGTTTAACATTCATTATAGTGAAGAATAAGAAACTGTAACTACATTTTGTGCTGTACTTCCTCCCAAGTTTACTGTAAATCACAGAACATGGAAGTGTTAGCCACTAAAACTATCCCAGCTGCTGGTTCTTGTAAACTTGATCTAAAACTGACCTCACAACTCTAATTTCAGCCCTTTTCATAACTGAAAGTGCACTGCTTAATTTTTCAATTTGCTGCTTTGCCATCAACTGTCCCTATTATTCTCTCAGTTTGGGCAATGGAAAATTTGGGCTGTGATGTAGGGTGAAGTGGCTTCCTTTATCCTGCCCTGCCACAGAAATTTATTGTCATGAGTTTCATCAGTCCACAGGCACTTCAGTCCAGAAATTGGAGTCTTTTATGGTGGCTGGGCTCACTCTCTGGAGAAAATAGCCTGGAGAAAAGGAGGCTCAGGGGAGACCTTATCACCCTCTAAAACTACCTGAAAGGAGGTTGTAGCCAGGGGGGGTCGGGCTCTGCTCCCAGGGAACAAGGGAGAGGAGGAGAGGAAACAGCCTCAATTTGTGCCAAGGGAGATTCAGGCTGGACATCAGGAGGAATTTCTTCAAGGAAGGAGTTGTCAAACAAATTTTTTCCAAACAAATTGGAAGGGGCTGCCCAGGGAGGTGGTGGAGTCTCCATTCCTGGGGGTGTCCAAGGAAGGACTGGCCGTGGCACTCAGTGCTCTGGGCTGAGGGACAAGGGGATGATGGGTCATAAGTTGGCCTGGGTGGTCTTGGAGATCTTTTCCAACCCAAGTGATTCCATGATTCTGTCTGGACTTGACCAAGAAATGCCATTTGAGAGCGAACATTTCAGAGTTTTGACGCTGAATTGTGTTTAAGCTCCTGATCACTTGATTTCAAAAGGGTATTTTCTCCCCTGAGCACAGGTGGTGCGTTTGTGTCAGAACCCCAAGCTGGCCCTGAAGAACAGCCCCCCCTACATCCTGGACCTGCTGCCTGACACCTACCAGCACCTGAGGACCATCCTGTCCCGCTACGAGGGCAAGATGGAAACCCTGGGGGAGAACGAGTATTTCCGGGTGTTCATGGAGAACCTGATGAAGAAAACCAAGCAGACCATCAGCCTCTTCAAGGAAGGGAAGGAAAGGATGTATGAGGAGAACTCCCAGCCTAGGTAATGCAGAGAAACGGTTCCAAAAATTCGTTGTAGAAACTAAATACGTTGGGATACTTCATATTTAAGGTAGATCACGTGTCACCTCGTCTTTCCTTTTGTACAAAGGCAGAGCTGAGATCAAGGGACGTCTTCAAGGTGAACAGCACTTACTGGAAAGGATAGGTGGAGGTAGAAACTGCAGTTGCATCTGAATATAAGGCTCTCTTGAACAAAAACATTTGAATTTAATGAGCACTGCACTGCAGAAAAAGTGTTTCTTCGTCCAGCATTAAGGAAAGAAGAGATGATTTAAGATTAGGATAAAGCTCTGGAAAAGGTTAACCTTACACATTTGTGTGGCTGTTGGCAGCAGGTCTAACAGACAGAGATATACAAGGCATGCATTTGTAACTCTAAACTCATTTCAGGATTTTGAAGTAGATGCTGAATTGAAGTAGATGCTGAATTAAAAAAAAAAAAAAGGTGGAAAAAAAGAGTAAAAACCACCCAGTGGCTGAACATAATTGCCCTGGGGAGAATGTGGTTAACGCCCTGGCAACTGCTTGCTTGAATTACTGGAGGGGGGAGAAGTGCTGGCACATGTTTCTGGTTTAATATTGAACTCTGTGTAGCATATTCTGTCATGTTGAGCTCCAAGCAAAGCCTGTGATAGTGTCTCCAGAAGGCATTGCTAATGCTGTTTGAATTGTTACCCACTGCGTGGAAGAATGAATTAAGAAATGAAAAGTTTCTTTCTGGGTTGTTGCTGCCCCTGTGTGTGTGTGTATTGTGATCTGCCTGTCATGAATCTAGAATATCTGATGGGTAAATGATGGCTGTGTTGGTCCCAAATCCAAAATCCCACCTCCAGTTTCAAAGGGAAGCAGAGAGAAATAATTCCAGAGAGTTTATCATCCTGGCTGGTTTGTATTCCGACTAATTGAGTAAAGGGAGGGAGGGAAATGCAGATTGACAGATGGGAAGTCAGACAGAGGGTTGCAGTGTGGGCTGGTGTTCTCACAGCAGGGATGGGAGTCCCTGGGGAATTGCTAATTGTCCCATTTATGAGTAAACAGCTTACCAGGGAAGGAACTGTGGTGAGACTTGTAAACACAGGCATAAAAACAGCATCACATCCTGATTGCTCTCACTGCATCTTCCTTTGCTCCTCCAGTCAGCCCAGGAAGCAGCACTTGCTGTTTTGTCCTAAATGGGTAATGCCAGAGAGCCTTTTCCTGGTCAGGAGCATGGGAACCTTCTCAATTCTTTCCTTTGTCATGGAAAAGAAGGAGGTTACAGCAGTCAGTGCATGTGAGCTGTGTACCAGCCCAAAAGAGATTTGCACAAAGAATGGGCCTTTTGGATTTTGGGGATTTTGTTAAATGCTGCACTTCCAGTGTCAGACTTTCCTGGTTGTGTGAGCTCTTGGAACCTGATCACTTTAAGTGCTATTTGTTATATCTGAAATTGAGTTACATTCATTTTTTTTTATAACTGCACTTATAGATTTAAAATGCATATAATAATTTAAGGTGAAGAAACTTAAATTTTCTCACCTTGCTAGGAGTGGAAGAAAAACACTAATTTTTGTAAAAAATTAATGAATTCAAATATACCTGGTGTGGGAGGATTGTCAGGAGTCTGCAAAGCAAACAAATATAACCTGAATTTGGTATTCATGGGGAATAGACTCATGTCAGTGTGTGTGTGTGTGTGTATGTATATGTAAAAAATGTGGTTTTCTCTTGATTTCATGTAAGTTTATGGCTGTTAGTCTGCAGTGTTTTGAGCAGGGGACTTTAAAAATCTAATATTCACATCTTGACTTTTTGCGACCCTTTTTTCCCTGTTGTTCTTGACGCTTCTTTCTTGCTGCCTTTCAGACTTAGCATTCATTTTACCTCCTGTTGTGTGTGCTCTTATTTTCCTCCCCCAAATGTCTCTTGATGCAGAGCAAATGCACTGTTTTGACATTTGCATAACCAGTGTGGAAGCTGTGCAGGTGTTTGCTCCCAGCAAACAGACCAGTAATGAAACATGAAGCCTCTCTCAGATTTTAGGACCAGAATTGTCTTCATCACTTGAGCATCGACTCTCTATTGTTATTATTTCCAAACTGAGAGGTAAATACACAAAGAGCAGACATTTTAGGGGTTCTCCAGTGTGCTGTGAGGCAGAATTGGAGCAGAGCTGGGGAGATCACCAGGTCTTGGAGATGCTGGTGCTGTTTTCTGAGTGAAGAGCTGCGAGATGTTTGGTGCAGTGTTGTGCTTGTGTTTAGGGCACGTGAAGGAGCATAATATGGACGTTCCTTGGGGTTTCAAATGCAGAAGGTACAAAATAAGTCGCATCCTGAGCGTTTAAAGGTGGGTTTGAAAAGAGAACACACAGAGGGGTTTGTTCTCCTCCCAGGCTGCAGCAGAGGAGCAGAAGAGAGCAGCCCCAGAGGCTGGGGACAGAGTGGCTGGAGAGCAGCCAGGCAGAAAGGGACCTGGGGGTTTGGATTGACAGGAAGCTGAACAGGAGCCAGAGTGTGCCCAGGTGGCCAAGAAGGCCAATGGATCCTGGCCTGGCTCAGGAACAGTGTGGCCAACAGGTCCAGGGAAGTGATTCCTGCCCTGGACTCAGCACTGGTGAGGCCACCCCTGGAGTGCTGTGTCCAGCTCTGGGCCCTCCGTTCAGGAAAGATATTGAGGTGCTGCAGCAGGTCCAGAGGAGAGCAACGAGGCTGGGGAAGGGACTCGAGCACAAGTGCTGTGAGGAGAGGCTGAGGGAGCTGGGGCTGTTCAGCCTGGAGAAGAGGAGGCTCAGGGGAGACCTCCTCACTCTCTGCAACTCCCTGACAGGAGGGGGGAGCCAGGTGGGGGTTGGTCTTTTCCCAGGCAACTCTCAGCAAGACAAGAGGGCTCGGGGTCTTCAGCTGTGCCAGGGGAGGTTTAGGTTGGATATCAGAAAGAATTTCTTTGCAGAGAGGGTAATCAGCCATTGGAATGGGCTGCCCAGAGAAGTGGTGGATTCTCCATCCCTGGAGGTTTTTAAGGTGAGACTGGATGTGGCATCAGTGCCATGGGCTGGGAACCACAGCGGGGTTGGATCAAGGGTTGGACTTGATGATCTCGGAGGTCCCTTCCAACCCAGCTGATTCTATGATTCTATGATTCTATAATTCTAAGTGCTGTGAGCAGGGTTTGGAAAGGCTGCTGGGAACCCTGGCTGTGCTCACAGAAGCAGGGGAGTTTCTCCCTCCAGGTTTGGGCTGTTGAGATGAACGTGGCTGTCCCGTGTCACCTCCTCTGTGGTAACACCACCCGGCCAGTGCTGGAACACTCAATGCCTTCCTTTCTTTTCTTAGCTCTGCAGTGGCTCTTCTGTCTCTGGAGCACTGTGGGTTTGATGTAGAGGGGTTTTTTTTCTGTGTATATATAAATTAACCATAGTTGTTCCTCTCTCCACTGAACTCCTGCTGCGATTTTGGTGAAGAGAACTCTCTTGTTTTATTAGGAGAGCTTTCAAGATGCTGTTTAAATTCTGCTTTAGCTCACTTCCATATCTGTTTAAAAATTAATGCTGCTGAGGGTGCTTTTAAAGCTCTGTGTGTGTGCACTTCCTGACTAATAAATACAAGTAGCAACTCCTAGTTACTGTTTAAATACTGAATTTTAGCAAGTAGATCAGATTGGACTTGGTGACTTGTGAGTGGGTTTTTGTGGAGATAACTGTGTTGCTCCTCTGAGTTTTGACAGCTACCAGTAGCACCTGCAGGCTTTGGTCTTGGAGTCAAATAGCATTTCCAGAGTTAATAATTTTGGATATTTTGTCCCATATGAAGGCAAGTCATCCAATAATTGGTTGGCTAATGCAGTAATTAGCAGGAATTCTTGGGGCTATACATATTTCCAGAGCTGTGGTTCCTTTTTTATCCGGTGGTAAATACTCCAATGACTTCTCTGAACCTGTAAATATGATGAATTTCTCGAGTTTACTTTTTAACTAGTGGTAATAACAAAAATCTGATTAAATATATCTTTTTTTTCCCTGCAATGTGATGGTTCCATTGCTTGGCAGTGCCATCCATGCTGATACCACTGCTCTGAACATGCCTGAGCTCTCGATTTCAGTTTCCTTTGGAGGTTCAGTGGTTGCCTTGGACTATTTTTTTCCCTTTCTGTTGCAGAAGGCTTTTATTTCTCAGCCCTCTTGCCTGCACAGAGGAGCTGCCATTCGTCAGCTTCCCCCACTACATAAATTACTTATTGCACCAGTGGTTTTGCAGTTGTGTAAATGGATTATACCTGGCATGGCAGTGCTGAAAAATAGCTTGTTGATCAGTAGAATTGTCTGTGACCTGGGAAAGGATGAATTAGGCTGAAGAGTCCTTTTTTCACCAAAGAATCAAATATACTAATTATTTTAAAATAGCCTATTGGGGGGGAAATTCAGAGTGTTTATTTTCTATATAAAATCCAACCACTCAAATGTTTCCATATCAGAACAGAGTTATGGGAGGTGAAAGGCTGAGGAGAAAGAATTACTCAGGATGTGAACTGGATGTTTAAGGAATAGCACAAGTTATTTTTCTGCTTCAACTTTGGGAAACAAACTGTTAACAAACCCAGTTAACAAAACAATCGTGTCTGTAGAGGAGTCATGGAGTCAGGGAATATCATAAACCCTTTCCATAGAACAGGGAGGTGAAATAAAGCTTTGGGAAGCTGCTCCATATTTAATTGTTGTTCTTTTGACAATAGCCTTATGGGGTGCTGGCTCAGCAGGATTTCATTTGCTTCTCCAACTCCAAAGACTTACTAATTTGCACAGGAAAAAGCCACCAGTATTTAATGTCTACTGGAAATGACCATCCATATCTCTGAAGGGGAAGGAAGTGCATGA
Organism: Neopelma chrysocephalum; assembly: GCF_003984885.1. Lineage (NCBI taxonomy): Eukaryota > Metazoa > Chordata > Aves > Passeriformes > Pipridae > Neopelma > Neopelma chrysocephalum. The sequence continues at coordinate 2,010,493 of NW_020897800.1, forward strand.
AGAATGACTTGGGGAAGAAAGAAAGAAAAAAAAAAAAAGGTTGGAATTTAAAGAGGAAAAAGTTGGAAAACACTTGTGCTAAAACATGAACCAGAAAAAGTCTCTGGGGGAGGGGGGGTTGGTGCTCTAATCTCATATTTTAGAGCTCTTGCACACATTCCTGCCCAGGGAAGAGGAGATAGTGTGAAATGTGGGACTCAAATGGTGCGTGCGAGTCCTCTTTCTGCCACTTCCTTCTAATACAGCAAGACTTTTTTTTTAAACAAAACCCACTAGTGTGAAGTCTACATCTGCATTTAAATTAGAACATCTTAAAGAAAAGAACAGGCTCCAAAGCTGCCCACAAGAAAGGTTTCCTTGCCAGGCTCCAGCATATGAACACTAACTAACTGCTTATTACCCAAGAAGAAATTCATTATCATGTAAATGTTGTTGGAGAGAGGAATGTGAATTATTTCTTTTTAATTTGGCTTTAAATTGCAGTTTAGGTGATAGTTTTGGAACTTAAGTAACACTTAGCATAATTGGATCTAAGCTTGCATATATTACAGTTTTCTTTCTGTCTAGTCTTGAAAATCAATTTATGGACGAATGTAAGCTTTCAGATTATTGCATAATAAGGAAGTAAGGCTTTTATTCTTCTTTGCTCTCAGAGCCTATAAAATTGTAGAGTTTTATGGAAGACTAACTCTGTGGACTTGCTGCTGTGGGTGGAATTGCAAGCACATTAGTTAGCTTGTAGTGATTGTCATTTGAAATGTGGATGGATTTTTTTTTTTGATGTTGGCAAAAATGTGTTACTGCTACTTGGCAACTGAATCGTGTCTCTTGGGTGTTTGGCTTGTGTGTTAAGGGCTGAGATGCCTTTTGGAGTTGTGGTTTTGGATTTCAGCCTCTCAATATCTAATCTGAGCCTGCCCTCCATCAGTTTAAGGCCATTCCCCCTTGATACCCAGCACAGTTTTGAAGTGGCTGAAGATTAAGCTTGAGATTTGGAGTCTTCCTTGATTTGGAAACAGGGCTTTTGTGCTCTGTTTTTCTCTTTAACTTTAGCAAATAGCCCCTGAAGTATAAATTTTGATCCCAGTGCAGAGACCCCAAATATAAGTATAATGAGGAGTGTCCTGAACAGTAAGTTTGCTGTGTAGCCCCTTGAATTTGGTAAAAGACTTAATAAAAGAATTAATCTGTTACCTGAGAGGTTTATCCTTTACCTTATCAATCCTCTATGTTGAACTTTTTAGAGACCATTGATCATAGCAAATGTATTCTTCTCTTTAAAGAGTTTTCTATAATATTTGAATTTCAAAAGTGGATTTTTATTTTTTTTTAGCTTCTTAACATTGAAAGAAATGTAGCTTGTTAAAAATATTTGTGCCTAGAATAACAAGTCCAGATCCTTTAAAGGTCAGTAGGTTTGGTCCTTCTGGTCAGCACAGTGGCCTCTTGTCCTTTCTGCTTCACATCAGTCACAACCATTTGCATAAAAATATGGGTGTGCCAAAGTTTTTGGGGTGGTTTCTGTGACACTTTGAACTCGTTGCCAAGCTCTGCTCGCAGACCTCAAGGTGTTTAAATATATATATGTGTTAGCTGAAAAATGTCAGGGTTCAGAAGGGTGTAAGGAAACGTGTATTTGTGTGATATTTCTGCCCTGTAATACCCGAAGCTTTCTGTCCTGTAATATCTAAAGCACTGAAAGGAATTAGCTGATGGTCTAAAATTCTACAGTACAGGCAATTAATTTAAAGTTAGCCTGCTCTCTTAGTTGTCCTGAGGCAATCCTGTGAGTGTTACAGAGCAGAGCTCTGCAAAGTGCCTTCTGTTGAGCCAGCAATAGTTAAGTGGAATTTCATTCACTTCCTGTGTTGCAAGTTTTGTTGAAAGTAGTTCCGCTGTTTCTATTTTTAAATCTGATTACTGCGTGTGGAGGACACTGAAACTGCCTCAGAGTCACAAAAGACATCTTGGGATCACCTCAGTTTCCATTTGGTGCTTATAAGCATTAACTGGAGGTTTGTCTGAGCACGAGGAACACGCAGAAAACTTGTTGCTGATGTGGGGGTGTGATAGGATACAGAGTTCTTTTTTTTTTGAAACCAGGCACATCAAACCATCTGCTGAAATCGGGTTGAGCTGCTCATGCCCTGGTGCACAGTTCATCTGAAAAACACGTGCGATGTGAGAACCCCACACCTTTGTGGTTTCCAGAGGTGCACTTTGCTTGCTGCAGAGTCGTTAAGAACTGTTTTGGGTGGGTTTTTTAACTCATTTTTTTCTAGCTCTTAAATCTTCAAACTAGAAAATCGTAAGGTGTAAGGTAGTTATAGGAAAAAAACCTGTGGTTTTTGGGTTTGTGGTTTGTTTTTTCATAAGTGCTGGAGCTTGCACTTACCTCTAGTGGAAGCTGACCCTGTCACCTCAACGTAAGTGTGTAAGAATAAGGAATAATCACTTTAATTACAGAGAAGGGAAGCATTTTGAGGTTGGTTGTCTTGTGTTCCAGCTCTGAATTCCTCTGCACAGCCCTGTTTGTAGCATTCCTCCAGCAGAACGAACTTCACAGACACAGCAGTGTGTGCACGTCAAATTATGGCAAGTGAGCACAATATTGTGACTAAATCAGCCTGTGCTACGTGTGAGGAACAAAATTATCCCGTGGCAGCTGCTTGGCTGTGAAGGGGGTGAGAAATATTGGAAGGAAATGAGAAAAAATGGTAGCTGGCAGTGGCAGAAATGGCAGTGCCACGTTTACATGGCCTTGGGGTAAAAAGGCATTTAGTCACGAAGCACATTAGGTGCTGTGGGGCTTTGTAATGTGAATTAATTGAAATGAGGGAGACAACACTGATTAAACCATCCTCTGCCCTTAGTGGTTTTGCAACACTGAGGCTGTATGGTAGAAAAATTCAGGAAAATGGGAAAGAAAAATTCTCCCTGGGTCAGGGAGAGGCAACAGCAGCAGAAAACCCAGTCAGGGCTGACCTTGGGGGGCAAATGGAAGTGTCTGCTCGACCTCTCCTATTCCACAGAGATGTGTGGAGCAAACCCAGTCCTGAAGCAGGAAGGAAGCAGCAGAACCACAGCAGAGGAGGGAGGATGGAGGAACAGACCTGCTCAGCCCACAGCCTTGGGGAGCCAGCACGGGGTAACCAAAGGAACCCTCTTGCTTCACGCTGGTTTTGGTTCCCTAAATCTCTGGGACCTTGTCAGCGTTAAGGCAGCAGGATTTTACAGGCATTAACTGCACCTCAACAGGCTCTGGGGTTGTTACAGAACCAATTCTCAGTTAACTTCATGTACAAAAGGACTAATGCCTCCATGCTGGAACTGCAGGTGCTCCTCAGTAAAATAGCTGGTTACTGTACACAGTGGAAAAACATTTGGCTTTTTAAGCTTTCACTTGATTCATTAACTCTGCCAATAACGATCTGAGTGCTTTGCCTGCATGTGGGGAAGCCCTGAGGGCTGTGAAATCCCACCTCAGCAGAGCTCTGCTCTGCCTTCGGGCATACCCACGGAACAGAAACTTCTCTGAAGCTGGCACAGGTGTTGCCTTCAGCTGGTTGTGCACTCTGAGAAGAGCTGACTGATGTGGCCTGTGGTCCCTGGGTACCATTTTCAGCAGTGCTTGTCCTGCCAGGTGTTTGAAATGCCAGCCCTGGGATTTAGTGCTTCCCAAACGGTGCTTGGCACAGCTCTGGTGCAGCTCTTGGTGACAGCGTTTGTGTTGATTACCCTTGTTAGCTAAAAGTTTGAAAAAAAGCCATCACAGTCTGTAAGAAACATTCCAGAAACATGGAATATTTTCTGTGGCCGAAAATATTTGGTAATCTCTGATCTCCTTTGAACATATCACCCTTTTCTGGGAGCACACTCACTTCTGTTCAGTTGAAGCAGTGGAGATAAGGACGGTTCTGATGTTACTAAAAATAAACTACAATCATCAGTAAACTTTGATGTGCCAGTAAAAATGTTCACTCTAATTGCAGGCATTTATTTGGTCTGTATAAATTTACAAATATGTAACTTGTTAAAATAAAGGAAAGTAAATATTTGTGCTTTTAGCACAAGACTTGGTAACCAGTTGCTGTAAAAGCTTGTTACTAACATAAAGTGTTCTGCAATTTGCTGCTCTTTATGTTCACTTCCTGTGTTTTGCCTGTTATTTGCCTACAACTACGGCTGAATATTTGTAAAAAACTATGATAACCTTGAGAATTCAAAATGTTCAGCTATCAGCAATGTTTTTGGAAACCAAGTCCTTCCATGTGTGTGTGTGAAATCCTTTGTTTAGCCATCCTTAAGCCTCAGGAAGCTCTTAACTTCCCTCGTGAACTGATGTGCTCAGCTGAGTGCAGACACTTCCTGAAGCTCAGCTAAGCCAGAAGGCTCTTGGGCAGAAGGGATAAACAAGTGGACACGGAAATATTCCTTGGCTTCCTGCAGTGTTCACTGTTTTGTTTAAACCATGCACTTGTTCGGGGTCAGAAATCATGTGTTTGGCTGATGGTACCCAAATTTGCTGGGCAGCAGGACAGTAGTAGTTTTATTTTGGGCAAGTAGTTTTATTTTGCCCAAGACAGTAGTGGTCCAAGGCAGTAGTAGTTTTATTTTCAAACCCAAGAGCAAGGGAGTCTGATGAGGTTTTGTCTTCAATACTTAACAGGGTGAGATCTCAATACTGGCTTTGCACATTTTCGGTGACTGTATTTCCACGGGAGGATTTTTGCCTTGGAAATAACCTGCCCTCCTTAAAGACATTATGCAGAGTTTGGCGTTGTGGAAAATGTCTTTACAAACTTTGCTGATAAGTCCCATGTGTTGGATATTCTGAATGCTGGGGGAACACTTGGAAGGTGGTCCCAAATAAGGAATTTTCCATGCTGGGATCATTCTCGAGTCGCAATAAATACTGTTTCTGCTGTGTTCAGAGTGATAAACTGCTCCTTTTTGAAAGAAATGTTTGGTTTTGTGGTCCTTTGCAGGAGGAACCTGACAAAGCTGTCCCTGATCTTCAGCCACATGCTGGCAGAGCTCAAAGGGATCTTCCCAAGTGGCCTCTTCCAGGGAGACACGTTCCGGATCACCAAGGCAGATGCTGCGGAATTCTGGAGGAAGGCTTTTGGGGAAAAGTGAGTTTCTAACTGTGCTTAAAAATATGGACAGCACAATGTACTTTTTTGAATTCTGTTTTGACATCGAGGAAGGGCTTTGTCAGGTTAAAATGAACAATGGGAGAGACCTGCTGGTCATTTGGTCCCTCTCTGGGGTGAGATAAAGGATTGTTCCCACATTACATTTCCCAAATTTTTGTCCTGTCTGGTTTTAAATGTGTCAAATGATGACTCTTTTCCCACTTACTGTCACAGAGTTTCCCTTGATTATTCAGCTTAAATCTTCCTCCCCTTGATTTAATTCCTTAACTTGTAAGTAAGCTCCACAAACTATGCAAAATAATCTGCTTTCTTCTTCCAAAAGTTATCATGCAAAATAATCTGCTTTCTTCTTCCAAAAGTTACCATGCTCCCAAATATTAGTTGTCCTTTCTTTTCATCTTCCCTCCAATTAGTGTTTCCAAGCGCTTGGTCACCTTTTTTCCTGAACTTCTGTTTGCAGAATGGCTTTGATGAGGTGGAGTGAAGGGGAAAGTGAAGTGCAATGTGGATTTGTGTGAAAACTGTTGAAGTGTCAGCTTTAGCTTTTGTATCTAATAAAACACTGACTGAATGAACCACAGAGGTGTTCACAGCAACATTTGAGGATTAAAATGAATAGATTTGGTACTGCTTTCAAACTGAGGGAGCTGAGGTACTTCACCTAAAGAGTTTAATTAGTAGCTGTCAGAATAAAAAGCCATAATATATTTACTCATGAATAACAGAGTTGTCTGAAGTGAGGCATCTTCTTTCTGTGTTTCTATTCCACTTGATATATTAAAAGAAGGAAAATATTCCTTTAAACAGCAGCCTCTGCTTTGGCTTCTGATTATCTCACTTCTCCAGTTAATCCTTCTTTAGAGAATTGTTTGTAGCTTTTTTCTTTTTTTTTTTTAAACCATCTAGACCTCCTGCTATAAGACCTACTGTTAACTCCTTCTCTACCAGCTGCAACACTGTGAAATTATTATCAAGTGATGCTGTGGTAGGAAAAGGGAAAGGAGGAAGCAGGGCTGGAATTCTGACCCCAAAATTTTGCACGTGCAGAGAAAATTGCCTGAAGTTCCTTTGGCTGCTGATTTCCTGCAGCACCAAGAAACCTGTGCTTGTGTGACATGAATAAATAAACCTCCTGAGCTGGATACTCACCAAAATAATGTCTGGGTGTGTCCATGGGGGTGGTTTTCAGACGTATCCCAACGTTGGTTTTCCCCAGGACCATCGTTCCTTGGAAAAGCTTCCGCCAGGCCTTGCACGAGGTGCATCCCATCAGCTCAGGGCTGGAAGCCATGGCCCTCAAGTCAACCATTGACCTGACCTGCAATGACTACATTTCAGTGTTTGAATTTGATATCTTCACACGACTTTTTCAGGTAAGAACTGTCTCAGTGCTTCAGGTTAAACTCTTTTTTTTTTTCCCAGCCTGTTTTATGCACTAAAATGACATTGTTTATACTGCACAGGATTTGCTTGTCTTGCCCTTCATCCCTTAAACAGCTTTAGTAATACTTAGGATCCCATGTTGCAGTAAAAGTGTGTGATATTCGTGGTTGTAGAAGAAAAAAAATTATCTAAATATATCCTGCACATTCAGTATCCTGCCATGAATCAGGTTTTCCCTTTCAAAGGTCACTTTGAGCCTGAAGTTCTGACACATCTCCTGCAAGCCAGGAAATGTGAAGCTTAGTTTATCACTCTTGTCTTCCCTTGTCTTCTTCTTCCTTGTCAGATTTATTTTCCATATGGGGGGGGGAGGTTGTTCAGGATGGAGCATGAGCATGGAAATTTGGGCTTCCTCTCTTTTGAACTGACACAGCCAGGATGTTGTGGCCACGTCTGTGTTGGGTGAAATCACTGAAGTGATATTAATAGGAGGTAAAATTCTAACCCAGAGTCTTTAATAGTGCTAAATTAAAAAACGCAGCTTCTGATGGTACAACTGGGTATTTAGAAGAACAATCACTTACTTCTTTGGCTCTGACTTGCCTTTTCCCATGTGATAGGGTGGGTTGTAATTAAGATATGTCTAGATGAAAAATTCCCATGTTTGGTGTTGCAATGTAGCTGATCTCATTCAGTACTTTTTCCAGCTATTGTACATAGAGAACAAGTCAAGAGTTGCTGCAAATTCCAAGAGATGCAAAGTTCTTAGGCAGTGCTGATATCTCCTTGTGGACAAGTTAAAAAATTCAGAAAAATGGGATGAGATTTAGACAACCAAGTCCTTCTTAGTGTTGAGAGCTTTCAAATTGTTATTGTGACTTTTGGGGTGTTATCTTAAGGGATATTTAACATGTGTGTGCTGGCTTATTTATTCAGATCTCAGACTAGCCAGCAATCCTTGCCCCACCCCGATGAGGTTGGGTGGTTGAGGAACAGTCACAAGTTACAGACAGTGAAACTGAGACAAAGAGGAGAGGTCACTGTCCTGAGGCCATTTAGGAAGTGTTGGAGATCAGACTACTCGTGGTTTCTGGTGCTGTGCATCACCTCATTAAAGCCTTGACTTTATCCCTGTCTCAGGAATGAGTCACTGTCTCTGCAGAAGCAGCCCAGTTGATAGCTGTTCCTGAGCTGGGACCTCAGGGCCTTCTCCCTTAGTATTTATTAAAGAAGTTTTGATTAAGGTCTGTCTTAGGTGATGGTTTCATCACCGACAAGAGAAATGGTTTTATCACCAACAAGAGAAGAACCCAAATGCTCAGTGCTGCACGGGCATGGATGTTTTGGTTCCTCTGCTGGATTTGTGGTGGAATAAGAAGCTGAAGAACTGACCCCTTTGATGAAGGGGTGTTGTGTGTGCTGACATCTTTCAGGAGTGAGTGGTGAATCCCTCTCTGTGTTGCTCCCACAGCCGTGGTCGTCCTTGCTCAGGAACTGGAACAGCCTGGCAGTGACTCACCCTGGTTATATGGCATTCCTGACCTATGACGAGGTGAAGGCCAGGCTACAGAAATTCATTCACAAACCTGGCAGGTTCGTGCTCAGCGTTTTGGATGGTTCTCACTGACCCCACTGATGGCTGCCCCCACTGAGCTGACATTTCTGGCTGGGCAGGAGGGCCCACGGGGTCGTTTCTGGGGGTTATGTGGTCAGTTCTGTGCTACTTTTAGAAATGGAAACCTTTCTAGTCTGCTTGTGGGTTTTGGTGTTCGTTGGGTTTTTTAAAGTTAACGTCAAACAAATTATTTTAAGCATGTTAACTTGTCCTGCTCTGGGTTCTGGGTTTAATGTCACCTGGATGCTTTTCTCACCTCGTATCACGTTGCAAAGTTCCCCTTTGATCTGCCTGGGGGTCAGTTGAGAAAAGCTGGTATAAATCATCAAGTTATCCCTGATTTTTATTTGCTGTCTGGAGAGAGCCAGGCACAAAGGCTGCCTGCTTGAGGTTGAATCTCTTCTGTTTGCTCCGAGCTGAAGTTTCTTTCCCTTTCCTCAGTTACATTTTCCGGCTGAGCTGCACCCGCCTGGGGCAGTGGGCCATTGGCTACGTCACTGCAGATGGGAACATCCTGCAGACCATCCCCCACAACAAACCCCTTTTTCAAGCACTCATCGATGGCTTCAGGGAAGGCTTGTAAGTACCTTTGTCAAAATTCACACCTCAGTTCAATTGGGAGTGTTGCTGCCAGGGGAATAATTCATATATTGAACTATTTTGGCACAGTTGTCTTTGCTGCCCTCTACAGTGGCAGGTGGTAAATGTGCAGCAGTGTTTCCCTTGTGGTAGATCCCTTTTTAGTCAAACCTTTAATTTGAGCAACAGCCACTGATATTATGGCATCAGTTTTCTTATTCTTGATATTACAATTATTATTATATATATATTATATGGGATGATTTAAGAAGAATAGCCTGGGACCATAACATCCTGTTTAAAATAAAAATTGCTGCCAGGAGTGACAACAAACTTCTTTTTATTTTTAAGAATAACATATTTGGGGTTTTTTGGATCATCAGATTCCTCCAAAACCTTCTGAATTCAGAATACCTTGAATTCCCACCCCTCGCTTCTCACCTTCATTCTTTCTTTCCTTCACCATCCCCAAAATATACCTGATTTCTGTGTGTGTGTACTTATGCATGTGTGTACATGCACATATAGAGAGAGAGCTTTTTTTTCCCAACCACTTCCAGTTATTTATTTCCCGATGGCCGGAATCAGAATCCTGACTTGACTGGCTTGTGTGAGCCCACACCTCAGGACCACATTAAAGTTACACAGGTGAGTAAAATATTCCATCCCATCAAACTCCCAATTTCTAGCCTCATTTAGCTATTTCCACAATTCTGTCATACTTGGCGTTCCCAAGTTTGTTTTTAAGGCCTCTGTATTTTACAGGAATCACAGAAATCTTTGAATGGTAGGGATGGGCAAAGACATATTTAAAGGGTTTATTTTTAGAATGTTCTGCCAAGTATTGATGCTTTTGTGCCATTCAGCATGTCTTGAGTCCTGCATTTCTTGGGACATTTAAGTGAAAAATTGGGATAATTTGAAGTCCACTTTCTTCAGAGCTTGATACATAAAATTATAGTAAAATCTTTGCAGACTTCTGTTCTCCTTTTTATTTCATGGCATCACCTCTGTCTGTCTGTCTTTCCCTAAGGAACAATATGAGCTGTACTGTGAGATGGGCTCCACCTTCCAGCTGTGTAAAATCTGTGCTGAGAACGACAAGGACGTGAAGATTGAACCTTGTGGCCACCTGATGTGCACATCCTGCCTCACAGCCTGGCAGGTAAGGCACTCCCTCTGCTCTCAGGGCAGCTCCTGGCTCTCTCACACTCCAAACTGTGCAGTTTCCTGCAGGTATGGAGATAAAATAGCAGAACTGAGGACTGGAGCTCACAGTTCATTAATATCAGTGCATCAGAAGCAGTTTAGATCTGCTGGAATAGGCGAGAAGTGTGAGAACTTGCTAAAAAGCTGGTTTTCTACTTCAGGGAGAAAATACTCTGTAGCACAGTTTGCCTTTGTCTCCCTGTCAGTTGGAAGGTACCTGCCAGAAAGCGGGTTTAAACCTCGCTGTGCATTAACCATGTGTTTAATTCCTGCATCCCAATGGTGCTGTGACAGATGCCTTCTCTTCCCTGCAGGAATCAGAGGGCCAGGGTTGTCCTTTCTGCCGCTGTGAGATCAAGGGCACGGAGCCCATCGTGGTGGATCCCTTCGACCCCAGGGGAGGAGGAGGATTATCCCGGCAAGGGGCAGAGGGAACTCCCTCCCCCAGTTACGATGATGATGAGGATGACAAGGCTGATGATTCCCTCTTCATGATGAAGGAGCTGGCTGGTACCAAGGTAAGGGCCCTGCAGTGGGTGACAGAAGGTCTGGCAAGTGCATTTGCCCACCAGTTTCCTGTGGTTTTAGTGATTTGTGCCTGTGAGGTTCGTCAAACCTTATAAAGGGAAAAGATCCTACTCATTTTGGAAAACAAGGATTTAGGTTCAGTTTGGTGAGTTAAGTTCACACTGTCAGTTTTATTAAACACTTGGAAGCCTTTGATCTCTTGTGTATTGAAAGAATCCCTGGAAGGGTGAGAAGGGCTGGCCTGACCTGTGGGAATGGCAGATGTAGGTCTGTAACACTCCTCTGTGTGTTGGCCATGCTGCCTTTGATTTACCAGCCAGAGTTCACCCAGATCAACACAAATCCCTCCAGTTTTCCCCAGTGATGAGCACAGCCAGGCAGGCACAGCCTTCCCAAGGTCCTGATGACTAACAGGGTAGAGGACAGGCTGTTTTGCTTAGGAAGTCAATTTGACTGTCAGCTTTTTATATGGTGCCTGATATGTGTATATAATAAAGGTGTAATAACTCTGCCATTAGTGCTGCTTCCCTCTAGGAGCTGTGTATAAGGCAGACATTTTTTAGGGATCCCTGTGTGGCTTTTTCCTAAAATCTCATTGCTGCTCTTACATTGTTTTACTGCATAGGGAAGTGGGTTTGAATTTGGCTAATTTTTAATAGTTGAATCAATTAAAATAAGCTGCCTTTTCTGGTCAGAAAGAATATTTTGCTCTGGTTTACCTGTAGTCTTATTTGTCTTTATCTTCCACCCTGTGAAGTAACGTACTAAACAGTAAACACTATTCCTGGAGGTAGTTTATTTATACATATCTTGGGGAAGCAAAGCAATTTCCTTGGTGAGACATCCTGTCAGGGTGTGGAGTAGGATTGGCATTAGTGAGTTCAAACCCTTGTAAAGCTTTTCAAAGTTAGAAAGCACAAGCTTTGCTTGTAAGAAGAGAAAATAAAGAGAAGAAGAGGCACTGTTTGGATTTGTTAGGGACAAAAATGGAGTGATTGCTGCACCAGCCCTGACACTGTAGTTTAGGCAGTTTGCACAGTGACAGCAGGTTTTGCAGCAGCTTGTGCCCTCTGGTGTCCAAAAGCAGCTTGTTCCTGCTCAGGCAGATTTGTTACTCCAACCAAACAGCTTGGCTTGTGTTGCTAAGTGTGTGTTTTCAGTTGTGTCTCACAGGGCTTGCTGCCTGTCCTGTGGCACTGCATTCATTACCAGCAGCATAATTGTTTATCACGGAGTGATTTGTCATCAATATTGCAGCCAGTCTGAGTCACAGAGATTTAAAGCCTCTCTAGAGGAAAGGAGCTGTGCTGGATCGAGTCATTTGTTGATTTTCCCATTTTTCCCTGTCTCAGGTGGAGCGTCCTCCCTCTCCCTTCTCCGTGGCTCCACAGGCTGCCCTTCCTCCCGTGCCACCACGACTGGATCTCCTGCAGCAGCGAGTGTCCAACCCCCCCGGGGCTTCCAGTCCTGGCACCACTTCCAAGGTCAAACACACCTTTCGCTCTTTCAGCTCTGATTTTCAGGGAGAACAGCATAAAGAACTTTTCTTCACAATTTTTTTTCCATCGAGCATTTTTTTCAGATAAAAAACTAAAGAATTAAGTATGTGTGGCTGGGAGGACTGAACTGGCTTTGTGCTTGATCAGCAGGAGGCAGTAGGATGATGTTGGTGACATTCTTGAGATACAGCAGCAGTTCTTCATCTGGTTTGGATGATGTAATGAAATTATGAAAGTCCAGGCAGAAGAAAAGATCTATTTTTAAGAATATTCATTGCTGACTGTTGGCTGTTAACTTGTATAAATACCCCGCAACTGAATCACTTTTTTAATGATTTGGTAGGCTTTGTTTGGAATCCCATCTAATGCTGCTGTGAGCTCTTGTTTTCCTTCAAGAGAAAGAATCTGGGGTGTTTGGGGTGTAGTGCACGTAGTTGCTGTGTTATCTCTTCAAGCCTGTGGAGAAGGTGTGGACGTATCTCCACATCCCCCGAGATAACTCCTTGTAAAAACAGATAAAAAAAAACCCCAAAACTCTCCCTCCCGTTTCTCTTTTATGACTGGCCTACCTGTGTTAAGCAATATCTTGCATTTTTGTGCCCTGCAGGCTGCCCCTGGTGCTCTCCACAAGGACAAACCTCTGCCAATCCCCCCCACGCTCCGGGACCTCCCGCCGCCGCCGCCTCCGGACCGGCCGCATTCCCTGGGGAATGAGGGGCGACCTCAGAGGAGGCCCCTGCCCTGCACCCCTGGGGACAAACCCCCCCCGGTGCCCTCCAACCGTCAGGGGGACCTGTGGCCGTCCAGACCCATCCCCAAAGCCCCCCCTGTGGCCGTGAGCCCCGGGGATCCCTGGGCTGGCAGAGAACTGTCCAACAGGCACTCGCTTCCCTTCTCCCTGCCCTCCCAGGTGGACTCCAGGGCTGACAGCCACCGCCTCGGGAGCACCCTCAGCCTGGACAACCCAGGGGTGAGTAGATCTGGTGGAGCTGGAGGGGATCTGTGAGAAAATCAGCCTTCCAAGGTGAGCCCTCTGCTCACGCTGAACAGTGTGATCCTGTGGGATCGCAGGGACTGGTGGATGCCAGGCAAGGGGGGACTTCTTAGGGAGGTGCTTTCGTGCCTCTTGGGGGCAAGGCTGAAATACCAGTTTCAGATGCATGATCACTGTTCCCCTTTCAGTTTTGGAAGGCTGGGAATGCTTTCCAGTGGGAGCTGGTATGCTGAAAAAGCCTCATTTACTCTTCTGGTTTTTGAGCCCTGAAAAACCTACACAGAGTAGCTGTGATGGATTGAACACAGTAAAATCTGAGTTTAGTTTGGATCTGTTAATGCACTGGACACTGTTACCAGTGGAGCTGAGGAATCTCTCTATTGTTCTCAAAAAAAAAATTGCAGGCAGTTTTGCTTTCCTCGATTCCATTTCCTTAATTGTTCCTTTTAATATCTCCAGCTCTCTAAAATAGAAAGCAAGGACGTTTTTAGCCAGATTGTCTAGGAAAATTACACTTGCACAGTTGCCATCCTGTCTCCCTGTGTGTGTGCTTGTCTACATCCTTTTCCTCTTGTCCCCCACTTTTGGCCTATTTCAGCTGAATTTGCCAAGGCCATTGGAATCTCAAAAGATAGGAAGTTCCTCCTGCAGAAAAGTCCCTGCTTGTGTCCTCACTGAGGGAAAACTGTCACAGAAGTCCTGGATTTCTAAGTAAATGCTTTGGAATAAAGGAAGATGCTTCATTCCCTCAGGGGATGTGCTGAATGACTGGCTTTGCAGCTGCACTAGTATATGTGGTGTTTCTGATTCCTCTTTGGAATTTTTCTCTTTCAGAGCTCCAACAGTGGTCCAGCAGCAACCTCAGAGTGTGAACACCCCAAAATTAAACCCTCCTCGTCTGCCAATGCCATCTACTCCTTAGCTGTCAGGTCTCTTGTTTTCTTTTATAATTTACAGAGTGGTGCTGGTGCCAGGGGCAGAATTTGACACAACTCTGTCAGTCTTCATTTCATTCCTGACAGACTCAAAACACACAATCTGGGGAAAGCAAGTGAAATCAGATCCCAGAGAGCTGTGGGGAGTGGTGCTAGTTCCCCTTGGCTGTGGCAGTAGGAAATGGGCTCCAGTTGCCATCAGCTCTTCCATGAATCCAGTTTTGAGCTGGTCTTCACGTGAAGTGGGTGATGTGAATTTATAGGATACTGTCACCTCCTTCTGCACAGTGACCTTGTGCCAGTGCGACCTTGAAGTCCTGAAAACCACTTTGTTGCTTTAGACAGAATTGCTGTAACGTGGCTACACTGTGGATTTAAAGGGCACTTTGATAGTATTTAGATGTATGAATATCTAAATGTTATATTTATGTAAATGTTCTTCTGATCTTTATATCTCGTTTCTCCTGCCTCCAGACCACTGCCTGTACCAAAACTGCCTCCTGGGGAGCAGTCTGAGAGCGATGAGGACACTGAATACATGTCACCATCCTCTCTCCCTGTGGTGCCTCCAGGTCCTGCTGTACAAAAACCAGAGATCAAAATGCCTTTGGAAGTGACTCAGAGTTTACGGTGAGATTCTGTGTGTCTGTCACAGCTCTGGGACAGCACGTTTGGGCAGCAGGGTGGGGATTTTGCTTGCTTGGTTCTCTGAATTCCCCCAGTGAATTCCCCCAGATCTAGGCTAAAATAGCTGTAAAGGAATTTTTTGCAGAGTCCTTGTGCAGCATTAAAGGAGTCAGATAACCCCTTCCCCCTCTCCCTGCTAATAACCTCTCGAGAGCAGAAACAACTGAAATTCAAAACTCAAAATGCAGTGTTTTGGTGGTATCAGTTGAGCTATTTTGAGCTGAGATGCTGCACTGCAATAGACATTATTAGAGCATTTTTCTGGAACAAATATGTCACAGAAGAGTGGTGATTTCACTTTGAAACAAAATCTGTGCAGAATGCCAGTCACAGAGACAAGGTGGAGGTGGTGGCCACTGTCTCTGGTGCCAAGGGCAACGTGTTCTCTCCCTCAGAGTTTTGGACTGTGAGCAGCAGCCAGAGGGTTCCATGTATGAAGCAATGTACAACATTCACTCCCAAGCAGCATCCTCTGCTTTCGAGCCTGTCAACACTTCTGGTGAGTGGGTGTGCTAACAAACAACTGAGAAACTGGGGCACAATGGATTGATCCCAGTTGGAACAGCGTTTTTGGCTGAACGGAGTAACATTTGCTTTTGTTGTTAAAATAGCTGCGGAAATATCTGGGTCTGTGTACTGCACCTATCAAGTATTTTTAACCTAATGCTCCCTTCTGGAAAGAGCTTCCATTGAAGGTGTGGTTTCAGCAGCAAAACCTTGAGTTCTGTGTCCTGTCAGTGTTTTTGGGGGGCGTGGGGGAACAGACTCTGCTTGAGAGACTGCGAGTCCCAGAGCTCAGGCTGTGCCTCCCGTTCCAGATGAAGGGGATCTGGCAGCAGCCACTGCCAGCAACGGCCCTGAAGAGTCAGAAAATGAAGAGGATGGTTATGACATCCCCAAACCACCACTCCCAGTTGCCATTGCTCGTCGCACACTGTCCGATATCTCCAATGCCACTCCTGCCTTCAGCCGAATGTCCTTGGAAAACGACCCTGGGACAGGTTAGAGGGCACTTCTGGCTTTCTCTGCACGTTTGAAACTCGTGTCACTCGCTCGAGGTTTTGGGTGTAAGCTGTAAAATCAGGTTTACGAGGCAGGGTTACACTCATTTTTGGGTGTTTGGTTTGATTTACGGCTTGGAATACACTGCCTTGGTCATTTAATCACTGAGCTAGAAAATCACGTTGAAATCACAATTAGGAAAACCTTTCCTGAGCTTAAGGAATATTCCTGAGGCCACTGTGCTTTTGTACCAGGGTGTACCAAGGCAACCATCCCTGCAAGTGTCCAAGGCCAGGTTGGACAGGGCTGGGAGCAAGTGGAAGGTGTCCCTGCCTATGGTGGAACCAGATGAGCTTTAAGATCCCTTCCAACCCAAACCATTGTGTGGTTCTATCCCTGTTCCAGGTGGAAGATGCCAGTGCTGGCCTTGCACAGCGTGTGCCTCAGTGCCTGCAGATGGCACAAGTGTTCTGTCTGATTTTCTCAGCTCCTCTGAGCAGGGACCCAGTGGCTCAGCAAGGTCAGCTTTTTGTCCCCCAGGAGTAGAGGACATCGTGTCCTTCTGGCTGCAAGGCACATTCTCAGAGGGGAAAAAAACCAAAGCCTCATTTCTCCAAGAGCTTTTCTGAATAATGCATGACTTATTCCCTACAACTGCCCAGCAACTCTTAAGGAAGCTCTGAAAAACTTCCTGTTGGGGGGCTTTCAGCATGTTTGAACATGCTGGTGATTTGCCAAGGAAGAGGAATGAGTTTCTTGTTCCTTCTGGAGGCAGAGCCACTTACCCCAGTGAGACTTCTGTTCATTTGCTTCACCATTCTCCTTCCCTGAGCCTGTCCTTCAGCAGAGGAGAGTTTCCTAGTGCAGAGAAGTTCATTAGCCTTTTGCCACTCCTCCCTGCCTCCCTTTTTGAGCCTGTCTGGAGACTGTGGCTGAAAGGGATGAGAAGGGACAGAGAGGGAGTCACATCCCCCTCCCAGATGAAGTACTGAGCTTAATCACTGACACTTCTTTGTTTTGACAGCCCTGAAATAACAGTGCTGTTGTCCTGCCTTGGTGTTAGGAGCTCTGCTAGTGGAAAATGTGGGAATGCTGATTGTTACTGCTGTGGGAAGCATAGGCACTGTGCAAGCAAGCCTGACCAGTGTGGGATACATCTTGGCAGATTTATGTTCTCATGCCTTGTGCCCTGCAGTTTGGTTTATTAATCATTTACCAAAAAAGCTGTCTTGGTAGTTGTCCTTTCAGATTGACCTGTGGTCTCTGAAATTTGATCCAATTCAAGCTGAAACAGCTATTTCTCAAAAGGCAGTTCAGGGGAGAGGAGTGGGCAGACCTTTTTCTTACATGTAC
Source organism: Neopelma chrysocephalum (assembly GCF_003984885.1). Lineage (NCBI taxonomy): Eukaryota > Metazoa > Chordata > Aves > Passeriformes > Pipridae > Neopelma > Neopelma chrysocephalum. Next base: position 2,027,436 of record NW_020897800.1, read on the forward strand.
AAAAGGCTTTTTATGTGTGAGAAGCTTGTCCTGTGAACATTAGTGAGCTGAACTGCCTTGTGGTTAGTGAGGAAGGCTCAGGGAATTTGTTTCCTGAAGAGCCTTCTCTATCTAAGTGCTTTTGGTGCAAGTTTTTCAGAAAGGCCCCACAATGGTGCCTCTCTGAGCAGGGCTGCAGTGCCCACTCATAAAAAGGGATTGCTGGGATGTGATTTGTCTGTTGTACTGCTGGAAAACTCCAGAGAATGCCCTGAGGAGTTTTTCCAGAAGTCAAATAAGACTTTCTCTAAGGTGATGTCAGATATCCACACGCAAAAAAGCTTCCTGTGATTGGCAGAAAATGCTTTCTGCAGTGATACAGGAGGTCAGAATGCCAAAATTACCACATTAACACATTAAACAACGTAGTTTTTGCCTTGGAGAGTTTGGTGAGTGGTTTGGTTTATTGGCTATTCTTTTCTCTTCCCAGAAGGGCATGATGTGGCTGCTGGGCACTGCCTCATCTGAATGACTAAGGGAAAGAACAGGCTGAGCTTATTGATCTGCCCTGGCTGCAGCCCTTGGGCAGGGTGAGCTCCAGCAGGGGAACAGGAGAACATTCAGCTGCTGACCCTTCAGAGAGAATAATTCAGTTGCTGGAGCATTTGTGGTGGCTGAGCTGTGACTGATAGAGCTGGCTTTGTGCACACTCTCCCTGGGCACTCTGCAGCATGCACAGCAGGTCTGAGAGGAGAGATCAGCTCAGCTGGGGGATTCTGTCTCATTCCAGAAGGAAATGGGATGTTTGATAAAGAGTTGCATATTCTGTCACTTTTATTCCCAGCAAATCTCTGCTGCTTATTCTAAGGCTGATATCTGAGCTCTGCTCACACACATTGAACCCATGACATTTTTTTCTATTTATGTGGTCTTAATAAATGAGCCTGGTGTGACTTGCTGATTAAAAACATCTCCATGTAGCAGTTTTTGCACACAAGAGGGGAAGCTGAGCTGACTGGAAGGAAGGATGAGCTGGTTAGGCATCAGACCCATGGTGTGACTCCTGGGGATGGTCCTGTGAAGGGCTAAGGATTGGACTGGATGATCCTTGTGGGTCCCTTCCAGCTCAGCATATTCTGGGATTCCATGAGCTGGTTGGAAGGAAGGATGAGCTGGTTGGAGAAAGCGCCAGAGCTCAGCGACAGGTTTTTTTGAAGTGCCATTTATCAGCCTAATGTCATTCCCTCTTTGTTCCAAGCCAAAATTACATGCCCTTGTTTCAAGTGCTGCCTTCGTTTCTCCTTCCAGGTTTTTCAGATGGCTCCCAAGTTCCGGAGAGGCCGCCAAAGCCGCTGCCCCGGCGGATAAATTCCGAGCGGAAAGCCGGGAGCTGCCAAGCAGGAGGAGCCAGCAGTGGGGCCAGCTCATCCCTGCAGCTCTCCAGCGAGATCGAGAACCTCATGAGCCAAGGCTACTCATATCAGGACATTCAGAAAGCCCTGGTCATTGCACATAACAATATTGAGATGGCCAAGAATATTCTCCGGGAGTTTGTCTCCATTTCCTCCCCTGCTCACGTGGCCACATAGCACAGGACACCTCCACACCTACAACTTCTGTGGACCGACTGCCTGGGCAGCTGTGGCCCAGCTGTGCACCAAAGGGGAAGGGGGTTCCTTTAGAGACTTCGTGCTGAGGTCAGTCCTGCCTCTCAAAGAGAATCAGTTGTCAGGTTTTTTGTGGTTCCAGATTTCAAAGCAGAGGAATGAAACGGAGCAGAGCGGTGTTTTATACAGTGTAATGTCTTGGAGTCCTTTACCCCTACCTCTTGTCTGGGAGAACAGATTTATTTCCAGGGTGTTGGTGGAGAAAAGTGTCGTGACAAGGGACCCCCGAGCCCATGCCCTGGAGGCTGTTGGGGGAGTGTTTTGTGCTGTGAATTTTAAGTGAATGCTCAGAGAAACAAGAGTCTCGAGGTCGGTGTGGTGTGTCCTGTGGTTCATGGTACTAGGTTTGGATCTGTTCGCTGCTGTGTGTCTGGCTCAGGCTTTTTAGAGCAGCTGGGAGGTCACTTTCTACTGGGAATAAATAGGAGACCTTGGAAGAATCGTTTGATTGCTTCCTCTTTGCCACGACGTGTCCCTCTTGCCTGTAATAATAGCAGTTATTGCTTGTGATTCCAGCCCTCCCTTGCTGTGTGGAGATAGCAGGACCAGCTCCTGTCAGGGGTTTTGATCCTGGCAGTGCTGGGAGTTGGATTTCCCTCCTGTGTGTGCCCTCTTGCAGCACTGGCAGCACCACATTCCAGGCAGCTGGAAGTGCCGGGAGTTTGGCGTGTTTTGGAGGGCTGGGAAGGCTTTGAGGGAGAGCAAAGAACTGGCTGCTGCTTCTCCTCCTTTTTTTTAGCCTTGAGCATTTTGTGCTTCAGTGCTCAGACTTGACTGTGGCCCCGCTGGGCTCGAGCAGCCGTCACCAGACACTCTTTCCTAGGAATGTTGCACCTGGTGAATATGATGTTTTATTTATCTTAATTGCATGGTGGCTGTTGCAGACTTAGTGGCCTTCACTCACATTCCATCACCTCCTTCAGAGAGCTTTTGCAGGAGCCATCTTCATGCCAGGGTGTGTTGTGGAATTGGTAGATGCAGCTGATGTGTTTGTTGGGTGTCTCACCTGCTTTGCAGTAAAAGAAATTGCAGCAGTTCCTCCTGCATGGCTGTCCAAAAAAACGACATGGGGGGGCTCTTCTTTCCATTCCCATTGCTCTCAAGGTATTGCCAGATCTCATGTTCAAACAGACCTGGGCAAATTCTGTGTTTGTAAAACGATCACGTGGCTTTAAAGGTCAGAGCTCAGCTGTTACATTGGAAAAACCTGACCTGCAGACTCAGCTACTTAACTCTGTTCATGCAGGAGGAGTGGATGGTTCCTTAAATCTGGAGAGGATTTTAAGTCGAGGAGGCACACACAGATCCCAGCTGACAGACTGTGCACACCGAGAGGCCCTTGGCCTTTGGAGCGTGTCCAGCATTATTTGCATCTCTCCGAGGTCAGCAGTGGTCAGTAGGCAAAGGGCTGCAACTTGGAATATTTGCTGGAGTGATTCTGGCACTTGGATGCAGTTTGGCCTTTTGAGGAATCCAGAGGCTGGGCCCAGATCTCAGCCAAACGGCTGCAGTTGGCAGAGAGGAGTTAACAAGTGTTTGCAGAGGGAATTGAGCATAAAATGTTTTTTTTTTTTATTAAAGCAGAGGTTTCTCTGTGGACCTGCAGCTCTGTGAATCGATGCAGTGGGTTCCAGGCAGTTTGGACTGTCTCTCTTTACTCCCCTCCTTTCTTGTAGTGAAGAGAACATTCTCAGAAACCGTAAGGGGATCTCCTGCAGCTCTTGGAGGCCACCACCACTTGCTATTTCGGGGCCAGGGCTGGGAGTTGCCAGTGCAGCAGCCTGGGGAGGTTGATGTCACGGACACAGGGCTGTGCAGGGCACAAAGGGGTCAGGCACAGCCCCGAGTTGGGGCCCTGGGGAAGCTGCTGAGTTGTGGTGTCAGTGCCTCTTGCACTCGAGGAACTCCCTCCTGTGCCCACTTCCTCTGCCAGTGTGGCTGTGGGAGCTGCTGGAGGAGCAGTTCCAGTGCTGGTGCTGCTGGGGCAGGAACAGGCAGCTCTGGCTGTTGCCTCACTCTGGGGAGCCTGAGCAGTCCTGGCAGTTCCTTGTCCGTCCTGGAGATCCAGGGAAACCCTTCTGTGAGGGAGTGCTGTGTTTGCTTTCCCTCCTTCTCACACTCCCCCCAGTGCTGCCTCCCAGCTCCCTGTGGGTTTGGAGCCACTTTGTGTCTGCCCTGCTGTGTGAACTCAGTGCCAGTGTGTGTCCAAGGGGGACATGTGACTCTTGCCACTGCCCAGGCTGTGCCAGAGCCCAGTCCAGCCAGCTCCAAAGCCTTAACTCTTGTCTCGCACAGTGTGTGTGCTCAGACTAGTGATGCCCTGTCCCTTCATGGCAGGCTGGTTGTTAATGTCCCATTAACTCCTGCCTGGCAGAGCTGCTCCAGGCCTGTCTTTGGGGTTTATGTGCCAAGAGAGACCTTCCTCTGGGTGTTGTTCTGGGTGTTAGAGATTAGAGAGGGCAATCTTTGTGGCATGTATCACTGATTTTTCTGCATGTGTCCTTTCTGTGCACTGTTTTGTGTCTCAAGCTGATTTAGGAAACTTTTAAGTCTTGGCTTTTCTTCCTTAGACATGTAAGGATTTGCTAATTCCACGGATTGCATCCATGCCTTGTGGCTGTGCTCTGCCAGCTCAGCCCAGGCCCTGCACAGTGGATTATTCCTGGGGGGTTTTTTTTCAGCCCAAGATTGATTGCTCTTCTTTCCCTTCACCTCCTCGCTCTTTACCCTTAAGAAATTAACTTTTCTGACGCTCCTTTAAAAAGAAAACCAACCCAAAATGTCTAGTGCCTTTCTCGAGGGAATGCTGCATCGCCGGGCTGGATCCAGGAAAACCCATCCCTGTGGGGAAACCCAGGAAAACCCATCCCTGTGGGAAAACCCAGGAAAACCCATCCCTGTGGGAAAACGAAGAGCTGGACCAGCTGTGTGAAACTGCTTTGAAAGGGGTGAAAAAAGGAGCAGGAGAGATGGGCAGCTGCCACTTCAGCTCTTTCTCTATGTTTTGTAGCATTTCAGCTGTGGGTTGGGGACGTGCCCGGGCCAGGGCTGTGCCAGGACAGGAGGATTCAGGGCAGAAATCCCAAATATTTCCCTCTAAACACCCCGTGTGCATGTCCTTCCCCCCCGGGGAGCCCGAGCCCAGCATGCTGCTCCCTGCACTAGACTGAGGATGTTACTGTAGCTAATCCCAAGGCAGGGTCATTACTGTAAAGGGGGTTTGGGTTTGTTTTTTGTTCTGTTTTTTTTTCTTTTTTTTTTCCTTCAATTATTATTTTTATTTTAATTTTATTTTTATTTTATTTTTATTTTATTTTTCAGCAAAAAAAAAAAAAATGCAACTCCCAGGGCGCTTCCTCCGAGGTGCCATTTTAAAAAAAAAAAATTAGTGGAAAATAAGGACACTTATTTTATTTTTACAGTTCCTCACAGAAATCTTTTTTTTGTTTGTTTTTTTTTGTGAAAAAATTCCCAGTGGAGGAGGAGGAACTGCTGTCACTGTTGTTCTTTCTCTCAAATGACAAAAATGCCGATTTGTAAAATATCAGTGTTAAAAAAAAAAAATGTTGAGATTTTCACAAAATATTTTAAAAAAATAAAAGTATAATAGTGTCATTAATATAAAATTATAATAGCAGTATTTAATCCTTTCAGATCTGTAAAGAATAAGGAAAAACAGAAGGTAAATATTCTTACAGAGAGTAGCTGAGCTTTAAGGTTCACTTGGTTTAAAGTCCTCATTTTGTTTGCAGAGGCATTGTTAATGTTTAGAGGTTATACTAATGTTATTTATTAATTGTTTCCATTCTTGTATGCTGCCCACTAAGAGCTTCTTTGTTTGGGATTTCATTCACCTGTGTCAGTAAAGAAAAAAAAAAAAAGAAAACAAAACAAAGTTTTATTTTTAAATAAAATTTCCTTTGTTGTAGCACATGGTGTGTGTTGTGTTGGTTCTGTGAGTCCTGGGAAGAAGAATCTCCTGCTCCAGCCTGAGATGTCCAATCTCCTGGATCTGTTTTATATTTTATATCTATATATATCTATATTTATATCTATATTTATATATTTATATGTATCTATATTTATATATCTATATATAAAATACCTATCTCTATATAAAAATATAAATAAATACATATAAAAATCTATATATAAAATATTTATATATACATATAAAATAGATACTCTTTTAGATATAGATATATAAAATAGATACTATATATATTTTATATATAGATATAAAATACTCTTTTTTATATATAGATATAAACCACTCTTTTTTTATATATAGAAATAAAATAGCTATTTTATAACCATTGCCACAATTATCTGTTAAATTCAAGTGGATACTGACAAACAGAGGGAGGAAAGATTTACACAAATTTCAACCTAATAAAACATATTCTAAGAGAATCAATGAACAAAATCTATAATCCATCAAGACCAAAAAGGGCATTAACAGGTTTGGGTTTTTTTTTACATTGCATAGCATTTCTAGAATTATATAGATCTTAGTGTAGGATATATTCTACATTAATAATAAATATCAGAATAGAATTATATACAATTGAATATATTAATATATGTGAACCTAGAGGAGCTGAACATACAGGACTATATATTCATATATATTAATATATGGATATATTACATACCAAGGATGTCTAATGACTCCAAAATTATCTAATTAGATAATTTAGGGGGGTCAATTGAAGTCGAGGGAAACCCCTCAAAGGTGTCACTGTGGGGTCTAATGAGGGTGACTGGGGTCAATGACATGGGGGTTACCTGAGGTCATTTTGGTCCCCAAAAATTCATCCAAGGGGTCAAATGAGGTCATTGGAGGGTTACTCGAGGTCATTTGAGTCTGCAAATTTGATTTTTAGGGTCAAATGAGGTCACAGAGGGGTTACTTGAGGTCATTTGAGGCTCTGATAATTGGTCCAGGGGTCAAATGAGGTCACTGGGGTTACTTGAGGTCATTTGGGTCTGAAAATTTGATTTTTTGGGGTCAAATGAGGTCACAGGGGTTACTTGAGGTCATTCGGGTCTGAAAAATTCAATTTTGGGGTCAAATGAGGTTACAGAGGGGTTACCTGAGGTCATTTTAGTCTCTGATTGTAGGTCAAGGGGTCAAATGAGGTCACTGTGGGGTTACTTGAGGTCACTTGAGTCTGAAAATTAAATTTTGGGGTCAAATGAGGTCACAGAGGGGTTACTTGAGGTCATATGAGTCTGCAAATTTGAATTTTGGGGTTAAATGAGGTCACTGGGGGGTTTCTTGAGTTCATTTTAGTCTCTGATCACTGTTCACGAGGTCCAATGAGGACACAGGGGTTCACAGAGGGCTCCATGGGGTTAATTAATATCAACTGGGGCCAAATGAGAGGGGGCACGTGGGGACAGTGGATCAAGGAGCGTCAGCCCAGTGAAGTGGAGTCCAAGGTCTGAGGTCTAATTTTATTAATATTTAATGAGCAATATTAGTTTTTTAGCTTTATTAGTGTTTATTAGCACATCCCAGAGCTGTTACCACAGTTCTGTGGTAGAACCAGGTACCACTGCAGCAACAGAATTTATTCATTAGGGTCTTGTTGTTGTCTACCACAGCCTGAAAATATAATTCTCTGATAGAACTTGCTCAATTTAATACTGCAATTATTGATGAATAATTATTAGTATCTACAGGAGCTACTCATAGAGGTATTTGTTGAGTCCCCTAAGATAGTTGATTTTACCATTATTCTCATTTTTAACAGCTGTGATTAACAGATAATCCTATTTATTGACTACATTAGTCTAAAATATTAACAGCTACTACAGACCATAACATTTACTATTATTAATTCAATTATTCAATATAGTGATAACCCACAGCTATTTCAGCCAATATTGTATCTATTAAAATCTAATAGTTCTCTAATAGTAGTTATGGCTGGTCCTAAAATTACCTATGAGAATGTATTTGTAGATTTATTAGTATCTAAAACAGCTGACACAAAGATCTTTTCTTATATAATCTACCAGTGTCTAAAAATATTGTTGTTCTTTAAGTAGTTCATTTAGGGAAAAATACAATAGTTTAGCAGAATGTGTAACAGAATCCACTTGGAATTATCAGTGGTAGTTATTAATGCAATTATCTATTAAAATTATTAGAACTAACTTATAAATACACTTAGTAGTTACAAATACAATCCTGTACTATATTTTTTTCTATTAAAAGATTCTCCTAATCACATGATACTGTTGAAATTCTCTATTAAAAAGCTATTACTGTCAGCATCCAATAAATTAACTACCAATTTGTATTTAGTGTTCATAGCAGTTATTGCCATCAATTAAAAATTATCCATTAAAATCCATCAGAATGTATCAATAAGACATATTACAATAAGGTATATTATCAATAAGATATATTATCAATAAGATACTGGGAACTAAAGTAGTTAAGATATGAATAACAGTATCTATTAAATTCTTTAAGGGAAAAACCATTAATATTTATTAGCATCTGTGGTGGCTAATTAATACAATTATCTACTGTAATGTCTAGATTCTATCAGAATAAATCAATTCCATCAGAACAAATCAATCTAGTTATTGATTTATCTGTGATCAGTTATTAGGATCTATATTAGCTATTAATACAACTATTAGTATATTATCTATATTATTATATATAATTATATTAGCTATATTATATATATTATTTTTTATATATTAGCTATTAAAACAACTATCAATAGGTTCTACAGTTGGGATCTATTGCATTTTATTGACAATATTCTCTTTTAGTATCTACCACCACTTGTAGCATAATCACATATTACCATCTAAAGCTATGATTATCTATTAGAATAATTAGTAGATTTATTAGTACTGATAGTTCCTGGTGTATTACATTTATCAGCAGCTACAGGGGTATAAATATGTCGTGTTAGATCCTCGATGGGATGAAGGAATGATGGGGGAGACCCTCTGCCCTTCCCACCCCCCCGGGGGGGGGGGGAACAAACTCCAAACTCAGCCTTGAATTTGTACTTTATTTTCACATATATATATATAAAAAAAAAAAACAAACAAAAACCAAAAAGAAAAAAAACAACCTTGCAAGTATGAGACAAAACTTATGGAAAATGTACACACAAGTCCAACAAAAATATATATATATATATATAAACCAAAGCTTTTGCTGGGACACCACGTGTAGCAGGCGGGGAGGGGTCCCCGCGGGCAGGGCGGTGGCACAGGGACGGTGCCCCTGGCACTGCAGGGGCCAAGGCTTGTGGGCAGCAGAGCTCAGAAGGCAGGGATTTAGAGGCAGGAGGGGCTGAGCCCTCTGGGAGGAGGCAGGAGAGAGCCCCAGCCGCGGGTGGGAGGCTGGCACAGCCCGTGGCAGGAGCTAAAGGCACCTTCTGGCCCCATGGCAGGAGCTAAAGGCACCTTCTGACCCCATGGCAGGAGCTAAAGGCACATTCTGGCCCCCTCTCCCCTCCCCACCAGCCTGTGCCGCCAAAGCACAGGAATAAACCAGTTTTACCTGGGGCTGGCAAGAAAAATAAAAAACCCTGAGACATCACTGACTGGCCCTGGTCTGGTACTAGTTCTAAGTTTGAGGGGTTTCTGCCATTGCTGGGCAGCCCCCCTTGAAAAACCCAATTCTGAGGGGTGAGGGAAGCCCTGCCCCTCACGTACAAACCAGACAACCTTGGTCTGGCACGTGGCTGGAGATGGGCACCCCATCCTTGCTCTGCCAGCTCCTCTCCTCCCGTGGGATCACAGCTCCCTGTCGGGGAGCTCCCTCCCTGCACAGCTTAACCAAGACAGTTCAAAGGCAAATCAAAGCACTAAAACCTCCCCAAACACCGCCCTGACACACCCCACGTCCACTTCTCCTCCTCCAACCTCCACACCACTACAGCTCATCCCAAAAATTACCTTCCAACAGCCTCTCCGAGCAAGTTCGGGGTGGAAGGAAAAAAAAAACCAACGCATCAAACCCTTCCCACACATGTACAGAACAGATTACCTGGGGGGGGGAAAAAAAGCCTCAAATCCTTCCACCAAGTAGCTTAATGGGATATTTCTTCCTAATATTGCTGTGGCTTCTCTGGAGTAGTAAAGCAAGTCCAGCTTTGCTAAGGCAACACCTGCAAGCCCACGGTTGAGGTATCGGACAGGTGAGTCAGGGAGGTGTCCCCTGCATGCTGGGGCTCAGCACTGGGACACACCAGTGGCCTCTGGCTGTGCCCCCCCAGGTGCTGGAGCAGGGGTGGGAGAAGGCAATCCAAGAGCAGGAAAGGTTTGAAGGAAGAAAGCACTTAGTAGGTCTCCTCTCTAGTTCCTCAGATCGATGTATTTTTCGCTCTTCGGTCAGACAAAAAAAAGAGGGAGAGAGGGGGGATAAAAATAAACAGTTAGGGATGAACACAAGCTCAAATGCTCTGCTGCAGGTGTGTTAGTGACACCCCCAAGGTGATGGGGGGGAGCTGCCAGCCTGGGCCACCCCAGCGTGGCCAGGCACCACCCCAAGGGCAGGGGAGGGATGAGCTGTGCAGGCACAACCAGGGATTAACTCTTGGCCCAAGGCAAAGAGGGCTCAGGTGCTGCATCCCGTGGCTCCAGAGCGTGGCAAGCCCTGCCTTGGCACAGTGCTGGCCCAGCACTGGCACTGGGAACAGCTGCTCAATCGACCCCAGGTGAGAGGAAACCACGTGAGCCCAGAGACCATCTCAGAGGTGCTGAGCAGGACCCACTCCTGCAGCCTCTGCCCTGACTCCTGGCCAGAGAGGTTTGTGTGGTTCCTTCTCCCCAAGGCCCCCTGGAGAGCCTGGCTGCTGCTCCAGGGAGCAGGGAAGGAGGCAGAGCCAAGCAGAGCAGCGTGCTCCCGGGAGGTGCCAGGAGCTGGCACAGGGCAGAGCTGCCCACGTGTCCTCGGAGCTGCGATCCCGGTTTTCTCACCTCCCCTCCCTCCCACGGCCCCTCTGAGCGCTGGTGATGGATGATGGAGGCCCATGCAGGGTGGGCAGTGCTGGGAGGGGAGCAAAGCATTACCTGGGTCACCCTCATCCCTCCTCAGCTCCGCTCCCAGCCCCAGGAGCAGCCCTGGCCCTGGGAAGAGGGCAGTGCCCGACACCCCGTCCTACCTGGTCAGTGCCGGGTCTCTTCTCGCCGTTGGCGCCCTGCAGGAGCCCCGCCTCTTCGGGAAGTTTATCTGACTTAACTTCAACTACAATCTTGTCTTTACGTGCCTCTGGCCTTGTGCTAGGGGAGGGAGGTGACAATTTTTGAGACATGGTTTGCGGTACCCGAAGAGGGGGCAACGTGGCCAAGCCCCGGGGCTCCGCCTCAGGGGATGCTCTGGAGTGGGGCCTCCGGCTCTCAGGAAGATTTGGGGCCGCCCAGCCCCTCCCCGGGGAGGGGACCCTCGGCTGCTCTACCACTGTGCTGTCCTCTCACGGCCTCCCTGCATGGACTGGGGGTGAGCGGTGCCCTGTGGGAAGCTGGAAAAGCTGCCAAGCCCCCGGTGCAACACCCCCGACCCCAGGGCTGTCCCCCCCCCGTGCAGGGAGCAGCTGGTGCAGTGAGATGGGGAAGCACAATGAGCGATGGCAGGAAGCACCTCTGGCCCCTTGGGCTCCCCGGGGGGGCGGGTGGCAGTGCTTACATGTCCTGCTTCCCAGCGCGGCCACACGGGATCTTGCCTTTCTTGTGCAGGAAGTAGATGACGGCGCCCAGCACGGCCACCACCAGGATGGCCACGATGATGGCCACGATGATCACCCCCTGGCTCTCTGCTGTTGTCTTTTGAGCTGAACACAATAGGAGAGTGAGAGAAATCAACGCCTGTCCCACTGCAATCCTCTCTTTGTGGGCAAGGAAAGGATCCCTCCCTCAGTTCCCAGTGCTTGCCCAGCTCCCTGCAGGATGCAGAGCTCAGTACAGAGACGCTCTGTATGAACACAGTCTGCTCTGGGATGCCATGCCCCATGTGCCACAGGAGGGTGGATAGCAGGGATTCCTGCAAGGCACCAGGCCGTCCCTTTGCTTCCTTGCCCAGCAAGGGCTGGGCTGCAGGGTGAGGTGGGTGAGGGCGAGCAGGCAGCTTTCCCACTGCTGGGAACAGAGCCTGTGCTTCCCTCCCGGCTCGGCAGGGAGAGGAGCAGCGGGAGATGCAGCGCAGAGCCAGCAGCCAAGCTCCCTCCCCAGGCTAGATAACGTGACTCCTGCCAGAGCCTGGGCTGATGGACACCATCAGCAGACTGACCTTTCCTGACGGACTCCACTGGAAGAGCAGGAGGGGAGGGAGAGAGAGCGAGCTCAGCTCAGCCCCGCCGCGGCAGCGCGGCACAGCCGGCGCCCGGGCGAGGGGCACTGACACTGCTGGGGGGTTCCCGGGGGCACAGAGCAGTGCCAGACACTCACCCAGCAGCTGGATGTGCTTCTCGCTGTCCCCCAGGTTGTTGGAGACGCGGCACATGGCCCCAGCCTTCAGCAGGTCGGGGCTCACACGCACCGTCAGGTTGCTGGCGATGTGCTGGTTGTCGACGTACTCGTGAACCTGGAGAGGGGAGGCAGGGGAGGGTTCAGCACCTGAGCCCCTCACAGGGACCTGATGCCTTGAAAGCTGTGTTATATCATGTTTTAGTACAGCTCGTGAGCACCTTCAGCTTGCTGAGTGCCTTTGCACGAGATCTCTAAAAACGCTGTTTAACATTCCTGCCAAGAATTTCAACGGACAAAGAGATTTCAGCAAGGTGGAGAGTCCCTTATTTGCAAAAACATACCGAGAGAGAGACATGACAGAGAACATAACCCCTGATACAACCAGGCAAAGCTATTCAGAAGCCTTGAAACCATTCCAGAAGGTGTGATGCTGTGCCAAAGACCACGGAATAAGTGAGGAAGACGAAGACAAGGGGTCTTTGGGACCTCCAACTCGACTGTCGAGGGTGGTACTAAGGGAGGGACAGTTTTGGAGGTGGGTGTGACAGTATGAGACGATGCTTTGAATTATTAATTAGGTGACTAAATAAAATCAAGAGGCTTTGGCAACTCTGCACGCACGCTTTGGAAGAAATCAGATTCTCGTGCATCCGACGTCGTGATAACAACAGGAATTCTGCCTGCTAAAACTCACTGACTGAGTCTCAGGAATTTTCTTTAAAGAGCCTGGCCCCCCTCCCCAGGTCTCACCGTGCCGTTGACGCTCCAGTGGACGGAGGGCCGGGGGAAGGCGATGGCCTTGCAGGTCAGGTTCACCACCTCGTCCTGCCGCACGTACAGCGGGGAGCTGATGGCCACGATCCGTGGCTTCCCTGGGGAAACAGGGGCTGCCTCAGTCAGCCTACACCTCCACCTGACGCCTCAAACTCTGTATTATATAGAATTTTAGCACAGCTCTCTAAGCACAGCACTTTTAGCCCACTAAGCACCTTTGTATTAGACTCCTAAAATGCTGCTTAACGTTTCTGGGGGAGAATTCCAACAGGCAAAGATTTTCGTGGGGTGAAAAACATCTTATCTGTTAGAGAAGGTACTCAGAGTAAGACACAGCAGGGTCACTCCACTTGATATAACCAAGTCAAAACTTGAAGAAGCCTTGAAGCCGCTCCAAGAAGGACAGAGATGAGGAGGAGGAGGAGGATGGGGATGAAGGGGTGGTTGTTTTGTGACCACTGACTCGAATTCGGGAGGTGTGGTGAGGGTGGGATGAGGGCACAGGCAGTTTTGGGGCTGGGTGTAACCAACAAGGTAACGTCCAAATGTTATAATTAAATGGTGTTATACAAATTGTAAAGGCCTGTGCTGTCGGGGTGTGCAACACATTTTGTGCCCCAAAGTCTCACCACAGTTAAAGAGCTGTTTTCCACCTTTCTGCACTCAAAACTGTCCAGAGAATTATTTCTGATTTTAGGCAACACCCCCACTCCAGCTCTTACCCTCGACAGCCAGGGACACCTGCTTGCTCTGCTCCAGCCCTGGCACGCTCGGGGCCATCACCTTGCAGCTCAAGTTGTTGGGGGTCTCAAAGGTGAGGTTGCTCAGGAAGAGCTGGTTCCCTTCCGCCACCTTCCTGCCCTGTTGGGAAGGGAGGCCCCCAGCCATCAGCCCCGGGCACCAGGCACTTCTGTGCTCAGCTCACACAGGGGCTCAGGCCTCCCTGCCACGCTCAGCCTGCAAGCACAGGACCTCCCTGCACTGCTGGCCAGGAGGCAACAAGGTAGAGAGGGACAATGCAGGTCCTTGGAAGTGGGAATCCTTCCCCTGGGAGAGATGCAGCAAGCTCCTGACTCTGCAGCAAGCTCCTGGCTCTGCCCAGTTTGCTGCAAAGCCCAGGCTGAGCCTGAGCACAACAGAACCCTGCTCACCTTCTCATCCCTCCACTGGTAGTCCAGGGCCACAGGGCTGTGGGCATCGCAGCTCAGGGTCACACTGCCCCCTTCCCGAAGGGGGTTGGACGGCTCCATCTCCACACGGACCCCCTCGATGTCTAGGAGAGGGATGGAGAGCAGGGCAGGGTGAACAGGAGGCACGAGGCACCCACTACGAGCTCCACAGGGTCCCACCCCGCTGTCTTACAGTTCACAACAAGCTCCACCTCCTGCTTTAGCTCTGTCATGTCATCCAGGTCCAGGCTCTCGCATTTGTAGAGGCCACTGCTGCTCTTGTCCACGCCGTGCAGGGTCAGGACCCCGCTGTCAGGCTCTGCCAACGATGGCAGTTCCTGCCATTTGTTGTCCTGCTGTAGGCAGTGGGGAGAAAGCAGAGCCCTCAGCATCCCACTCCCCACAGGAGCAACCAGGACACGAGGTGTTTGCCGAGGCAGAGGTGCCCAGGTGCCCCCTCTGGCCTCACCTGTCTCTTGAAGAAGCTGAACACGGGAGGTGGGTTCCCATCAGCCTCACACACCAGCTTCACATTGTCCCCTTCCTTCACCAGCTCCGAGGACGGCACGACCTGCAGCTTCAGGTGCTCCGCGGGGTCTGAGGACAGGGCAGGGGCAGGGTCAGTGCCAAACCCCGCTGACCAGGCAGCAGGACCACCCCCTCTGGCCCCTCACTCACAGAAGACGGTGATCTGGACCTTCTGGGACTCCAGGGAGTGCCTCTGCCCCCGCAGCCAGTAGTGCACGGTGCAGTGGTAGCGGGAGTCGCGGTCCTCACGGGTGACGGTGTCGAACAGGGTGCTGGTCACCGTGTACAGCCCGCTGGACTCGCGGGTCCGCCCGTACATCACCTCTGCAGGGGTCACAGGGGACACAGCCGCTGTCCCCAGCCACGGCAAACAGGGGCCACCCCCTCCTTGGGGCTGCCAGCCCCCAGCCGACGAGGCCCCGGGGCAGCACAAGCACCCTGGCCCCTCTGCCGAGGCGGTTCCCCATCCCCACCCAACTCACGGTTCTCCTGCAGGTGAAGCTGCTCCCCGTTCTTGTGCCACGTGATGTTGGCGGGCGGGAAGCTGTTCTTGCTCTTGCACTTGGCGATCTGTGGGGGCACAGCCAGCCTTGAGCACAGGGGTGCTCCCCCGGGGAGAGGGGAGCAGGGAGCCTCCCCCTGCCCCGTGCGGGGCCGCTCCTCACCTCTGAGTTGTCACTGTTCAGCACAGAGATGCCTCCTGTGTTGGGCTCAATCACGGGGGTCTCGGGGACCTCTGGAAAGAGAAGACACCCCGCAGGCGTTAGGAGGGATGGGGTGGGATCCCCCAGCCCCGCAGAGCAGCTGTGCTGCCCTCCTGCCCCGTCACTCACTGTAGACGCTGAGCTCAGTGTGGCTCTCGCCCACGCCGGAGCTCCCCGCTCCGACCTGGCACACGAAGGTCCTGTCATCCTGCACTGTCACCTTGCTGATGGACAGGGCCTTGTCCTCCCCCACCGACAGCCTGTCCTTGTACTCCGTGTCGTCCTTCAGGACCTCGCTGTCGGTGACGTGGCACAGCCTCACCCGGCTGTTGCTGCGGTCCACCTGCAAGGCGAGGAGGGGAGGCTGGGCTGGGGAGCCCGGGGGAAAGCCCTGGGCTGGCTGTGCCCCCAGCCCACTGCCCAGCTCTGCTCTGCCAGGCCAGCACTCACGTAGAACCAGTCGATGTAGCTGTAGGAACCATTCCCAGGGATGTAGAAGTTGCACTCGATCCTGGCCGTGCCCCCGATCTCCACTTCGACCACGGCTGGTGTGGAGACCTCCAGCTTGCTGGCTGCAGCTGTGGGACAGAACCTGCTGGTAGGGGCAGGAAGCCCTTGTGCCAGTCCCCATCTCCATCCCCCAAAGGGTGTGGGGCAGAGCCATGTCCTGTGCCAGTGTCCCCTGGACTGGGGATCTCTCAGCAGAAAATATCCCTCCCAAGAGGCGAAGCGAGCCCTGGGCAGACCATTGCCAGAGCTGGAGCCATCAGCACATCACCACAGCAGCCCCAGCTACAAACTTAAAAGCTCTATTAGGCTTAATCACAGAATCTAATGATCTAATCAGATGTGCCCCAAGCCATTACCCAGCCCAGCAGGAGTGCCAGCCACGCTGCCTTCAGCATCCACAGAGAGCCCGTGGGCTCAGGTACCAATCCTGTTCCCAAAGAGGGGACAAGGCATGTCGTGCTCACACCACCGGTGTCCCCAGGACACCTGGAGACATCCACCCACCCCGCTGCTGTTGCAGCCCCCCCAGACCTGCCCTGCCCACGGCATCCCAGCCTTTCTGAAACGGGCAGCAGGATCTCTGACCCCCATGCCCCTTGCACAACACAGAGGCAGGGAGCAGCTGCACCCTGCCCAGGGTCTTACTGTCCCCAAGACAGTCCCCAAGGCAGGGAGCTGTCAGGAGGTTAGCAGAGGAGGGCAAGGGGCTGGAGATTGAAGCTGGTGGCACAAAGGCTGCACCTTCCCACATCCCAGGAGTGGAGCCCTGACATCAGCCTGTGCAGCCCCCACAGCGGTCCTGTGAGCTGGGGCATGAATGAGGTGCTGTGTTCCTCCCCAGCAGGATGGGCACACAGGGCAGCAGCTCAGGAGGGGTGTCCCAGCCAGCTGTGGCTCCCTGCTGCTCCCTTTCCCCCTCCAAGGGTCCATCAGGGGGGCAGCATGTCCCAGAACACCACAGCCATGGCACAGACAGGACTCCCAGCTCCCTCCACAACAGGAATCCAGAACCCAGTGGTTGGAGAACCCATCCCTGCAGCATTCCCAAGGCAAGCCCCTCTCTGCCCACGCTGCAGACCAAGCTCTGCCCATCCATAGCACGGGACCTGCACCCTTGAGAGTGGGGCTGGCCCACCCCTGCACCCCACCTTCCCTGCCAGCCCAGCCGCCCGCAGCAGTAATGGAGCTCCTGGCCACGCTCCAGGACGGATGGGCAAGGTAATGGCTATTGATCCAGGACAGGGAACGGAGCAGCTTCCCAAGGGATTGGGAGCAGCTCAGCCCCAGTCGGGCAGAGCCGAGGCAAGGGCGGCATCACAACAAGGCCGGGAGTGTCACCGCCACCAACCCCGCGGGTGACAAAGCAAGGGGGGTCTGCACGCCCTGGGCTGGCACAGGGCCCTGCAGAAGGTCCCCCAGCAACAGAGCCAGCCCAGGTACGGGAGCTGGGGACAAGAGGCCTGGAGGAAGCAGCTGTGTCAACATCTCCCGTGATAGCGCGGGCTCGGTAACAGCCACCGAGGCAACTTCAAAGGGCAGCGCCCGTGTCCACAAACTGCTCTTTGTTTGGAGTGGGTACGTGGTGGCACAGCGCCAAAACACAGCCAGGAGCCCCTTCTGCCACAGCAAAGGCCCCGGACTCGCAGGACCAGCCCAACAGACAGTTTTTTGGCCCCGGCCCATCCCATGGGCACGGTACAGCTGGCACTAAGCAAAGAGGGATGAGCAAAGCATGGCACGGCAAAGAAGGTGCTAGAAAAACAGCAGGTGATGCCCAGAGATAAGAGCGCACTGGGGACAGGAAATTAGACCCAGTGTACATAGGAAAAGATAACTTTGAACTGCAGGCACCTGCCCACCCTGTACAGCCAGGATTTGGCTGCCTGGTGCACAAAGGCACCTGCAGAACTGGGCAGGAATTGGGCAAGCCTGGGGCTGGGGTGTGGCCCTGCTGCCACTCTGCACCCTCTCCCGAGCTGTGACTCTCTGAGCTGCAGGCAGTTAGGCCAGACTTTGCCTCTCCATCCAGCCCAGGGCAGAGCCAGCCCCTGGGAGAGGGAGAGCTGCCGGCCCTCCCCCTGACCCGCTCGGCATGAGGGCCCTCAACCAGGCAGCAGAGCAACCGAAACCATGAGCTCAGAGCTGGAGAATGGCTGGCATCTGGGGCTGGCATGAGGCACACATCCCTCCCAACCATCCACACTGCCCTTGAGGAGGCTGACACGGTCGCTTGCAGCCCCCACCCTGCCTGGAACAAGGGCTCGCTGCTCCCCACCTCCTCCGGGACAAGCTGGAAGGAGCACCCAGCAGCCAGCTGGGAGGACACAAGGTCCCCCCCAACCCTGGGGGCACAAGGCTTCCTTCTACAGCTCCGAGACCTTTCTGCTATTTGCGTGGGCAAGCTGGAGAGGCGCTGGGCACAGGCACCCTGGCACAGCAGGCTCTGGAGGGCTTGGCCATCCTCCCCCGTGCCCAGCACAGCTGCAGACACCAGGTCTGGTGAGGGGACCTGGAAACCCCCAAGCAGCCCAGCTGCAGAGCTGAGTGAGCTCCGTCCACCCCGAGCGCCTGGCACAGCTCCAGCGGGAGACCCGGAGATCTGGAGAAGGGAGGACGTCTGCAGCCAGCGAGCAGGGAAGGAAGGAGAGCCCCCCGTGCCTTTCCATCTGGCTGGCCGACAGCCGGCCGGCAGCCAGAGCTCCACAAGAACAAAGATCTGCTTTTAGAGCCCGGGAAAGGGGGTGGGGGAGCGGCGCAAGTCCCTCGCCAGCCTCCTGCAGGGCCGAGGTGTGCGGGGAGGCGGCGGCGAGGAGCCCCCGGCGCTGAGCCCCCCGGCCCGGAGCGAGAGGAGGGGCACCGCAGGGTGTCTGGAGCCGCACGTGGGATGCCTGAGGTTTCCGCGGGTTTGCGTTCCCCCTCTCAGGGAAACCAGCTGCGGCCAGATCCCGCCTGCTCCCAGCCACAGGCACACATGCTACCCTCCTGTTCCCCGGGAGAGCTGCCCCTCCTGCGCAGATCTCCGGGCCGGGGTGCCCCAGCTCACAAAGAGCAGCATCACCTGCACCCCGTCTTCTTCTTCGTGGAGAGAAAGAACAGGGTGCAGAGCCCCGGCCCCGCGAGGAGCAGCACCATCAGCAGCGCCCAACAGCCTCCGCCCCAGCCCAGCCCTGCCCTGGGATGGGGATGGAGCCAGGGCTCTGCTGCCGCAGGGACCAGCACCTTGCACCCCAAAACAACCCCACCGCCCCGTCAGGACCCCGTCATGTGCACCGGGAGAGGCCAAGCTCTCAACCCCACCCCAAAGCTCGGTGACAACACCCCGAGTCCCCTCTAACAGCCGGATCGCGGTGCAGAAGGGGCTGGGGTGGCTCTGGCAGCCCCAGGGTGGGCTCAGCCCCCCGCTCCGGCAGCACTGTCTGGCCTGGGAATGTCTTGGCTGTGGCCCCTCGTGCTTCTGGGAAGCATCAAGCCTTTTCACGTGGCTGGGCTTCCAAACACACCGACGCCGCCAACCATTGAGAGGCTCCTGGCTCGGCACATGTGCTGTGGGAAGGGGATCCCGGCACGGGCCGGGGGTGGGAGCAGCCTGCTTTAGACTCTGCTCTGAGCCTGACTTTGGCTCCAACACCTCGGCCCGGGCAGGTTCCCAGCGGCGGGGCCACCTCCGCAGCACGGCGGGGCAAGGGAGCAGCCGGCGCACCGGGACCGCTCCCGGGCCCCCGGCGAGGGGAGGGAGGGAGGGATGCGGGGAGAGGGGCAGGGCAGGAAGCGCAGCCACCCCCCGAGGGTGAAAATGGACTGGAAAGTGGATAAAAAAAGAAAGCGCTAAAAAAGCCAAGAGAAACACAGCGCTCAGGGGAAAACTCCTTAGAAGGAAAGGGGTGGATGCCTCCCAATAACAACCAGCTCGCTGAACGCACGTGGGGCACCCCTCAACCTTGGGGGGGGCTGCAGAGGGGCCCCCAGAGCGGGACGGGGCCCCCAGCCCCACCCTGCCGAGGATCGCGGGGCCGTGCGGGCGGGGACACGCGCGGATCCCACCTGGGCTCTGCCCCGGCCCCGCGATCCGAGCATTCCCGGCGCCGCGCCAGGCACCGCCCGAGGGGCGCAGCGCTCCGGGGCTGCTCGGGCTTGGCCCCGGGTGGGGGGAGAAAAACCCCCTCCGGCTGCCGCCCCTCCGGGGAGCAAAGCGCAGCCCCGGGGAGCAAAGAGCAGCCCCGCACCCCCCGCAGCCGGTGTCCCCCAGGGGCGAAGGGCATCCCCCCCGCGCCGCGCCCCGGAGCGCTCCCGCAGGTGCGCGCCCCGCACCGCCCCGCACCGCCCGGCCCCGGCCCGCAGCCGACTCACCGCAGCAGAGCAGGAGGCAGCAGCCCCAGCCCAGGGCGAGCCCCGCCGCCCGCCGCCCCCCAGCCATGCCCGCCGCCACCACCGCCGGCCGCCCGCGACTGAAGCGGGGCCCGCGGGGCTGACGTCAGGCGGAGGAGGAGGAGGAGGAGGAGGAGGAGGAGGAGGGAGGAAGGCGCGGTGCCTGCCTACCGCCCGCGGCCCCTGATCACCCCCCAGCGGCAGCCGGCCGGGCGCCGCCGCGCCCATCCCCGCAGCGCCGTGCCCCATCCCCGCAGCGCCGTGCCCCGGCCCCGCACGCCAGCGGGCAGCGCTCGGCTCGGGGGTCCCACACCCCCTCCCCGGCGTCCCCCCCCTTCCCAGCACAGCCCTGCGTATTCCAGGCGTTCCCAGCGGTGCCGGAGGGGGCTCGCAGCTCCTGCCAGCTCCTGCCTGCCCGGGCGTGCGCGGGCTGAGCGAGGCAGACAGCCGGGCGCTGGAGGTGGAATCGCTCGCAAAGTGTTTGGGATCGGGCTGTTTTTCCTTGGGGTTTGGGGAATGCCGGCGGCAGGGACTCGGTCCCCGGGAGTCCAGCGTGCAGGTGTCAGCGGCGACGATCAGGAGTGACCTGCTGCCCCCGCTCAGCCCCGCACTCGGCCCTAAAGCTCAGCCCTAAAGCCCAGCCGCAGCTGCTGGGTCACCTTTGAACCCGCAGAGCAAACACAAAAACAGAGGGGGAAACCACTCTTTGTCATTGTCTGGGCTCTGAGGAGGCACCTGGTGACAGCGGGGTCCGCGGGGCGCAGCAGGGTCGTGTCCCAGGCGCTGTCCCGGGCAGGTCACTGAGGTTTGCGGGGTTGCTACCCCAAACCGGTGTCCCCAGCCCCACAGAGAGCCCCACGCTGTCCCCGAGGCAGGGCCCCAGGGCACAGGGAGCCGCGGCCGAGCCCCCGCGCAGCTGCCGCTGAATGGGGCGGCTGTGCAGACGCTGCTCGCCGCCGGGGCCGGGGCAGCACTGCTGGCCCGGGGGCGGGGGGGCTCGCAGGGCTGCACAAGGCTCCCATTATCCAGGGGTAATCACCCAGCCGGACGCAGCCCAGCCCCTCCGGCGGCCCGAGGAGGAGCACAACAAACCCCCTCAGGTGCTGCGAGTTGCCCACAGTCAAACCACGCAGGACAGGCGGGGCCGGTGCCCCTGCCCCGTCACAGCCCAGCTCCGTGCCTCAGTTTCCCCCGGGTCAGTCAGAGCTGGAGGGGCTGTGTTGGAGGACAAAACACTGGGGTTTCCTTCTCCTTCGAAGTCCTTCTGTTCACCGTACTCACTACCCATTCACAGGACTCCCAAAGCTCGTTGATTCGGGATCACCCCACCCGGGGCCAGGCTCAGGGCTGTCCCCAGCTCAGCGCTCTCCTTCCACTCCCACCCCAGGGGCTCTGAACCTTTGCATATCCTTTGCTCTCCTCTGCTTGCTTTCCCTGCAGCATGATCTGCGCTCCAGGGCCCGGGCAGCACTGGCTACCTATCTCTGACCCCGCTGAGCTGGCAGGTTCCCCTGAGGCACAGCATTCCTCCCGGGAATCCCCGAGCACCCCTGTGCTGGCCCCCAGCCCCAGCCCTGCTCCCCCGCTGGTGCCATGCAGCGGCGCTTCCCATGCCCTCCTCCTCCACCTCCTCCTCCTCCGCCTCCTCCTCCTCCTCTTCATGCCTGACCAGCACCCCCCCCACAACACTTTCCCAGCCAAAGACTTGATGATTCATCGGAAATGATTAAATTTTTTCCCCATAGGATTAGTTACTTAAAATGGCAATGCTGGGCAGCGATAAGACTCGGAGCCCTTGTGGTGCTGCTGGAGAGGGGAGGCCTCCTCCCTTCGCCAGGAGGAACAAGTGCAAGGGAGCTGTGCTGTCATGCACAGGATGCTCAGGAGCTGCTCTCCAGCCCCACGGCTGCAGGGTTGGGATGCTTCCACAGCTGGTGGGCAGGAGCTCCCTGTCTGTGGGTGGGAAAAGCCACCCCCTGAGTGTGTGCCCAGCACTCGGGGACCCCCTGACAACGTGCTCACTCTTTCCCTCCAAAGGGATGCAGCATTAGAGGAGCCTTGGGCTCTGCTCCCCTCGGAGCAGGGAAAGGGATCTTCCACTTGGCACAGAATACCCCAATTTAAGCCCCACAAATGCCACCCTGTGAGGGAAGGGGGCCCAAGGGCTGCTTGGAAAGCACCCACCAAGTCAAACAAACAAGCGGGAGGACCCAGATGACACACTGCTCGTGCATTTTGTTCCGGGGCTAACTTTTATTCCGTGTTAAAAATAAAGCAGAATGTTGCTAAGAAAACCTCTGCAGGAAAATTCCCAGCAGTTGGAAAGGGCAGTGCCCGTCCCTGGAGAAAACAGGCCAACCAGCCACTGCGGCGGGGGACGTGCCACCCTCAAACAGCCTCCTGCTCCCACTGCATGGCTGTGCCTCCAGTTGGTTGGGCTTCAGTCTGTTAAACTTTGAAGAAAACTTGGGGTTTTTCACCCCCCTAACAAACTAGTGGTTCTGGGGAAGACGGGCAGGATTTGAAAGCAGGGCAGGAACAGATGGCATGAAATCGCCCCGTTGCGCTGTGTGTGGCACCCAGTGGGCTCGGGGCTGGCCACCTTCATCTTCCCTCTCTGCTGCCTGATCTCACGCCCTCTTGTTTGTTTGCTTGCTTAATGGATTTGGCTTTGGCACCCCTTCACAGCCACGCACACAAACATGGATTAGGCTCCCCTGTCCTGGTCCCACGCACGCAGCCAGGGTGGAAAGGTCAGGGAGCACAGGTCTGGACCCACCTGAGGCACAGAGCAGAGCTCACAGCTCTCCCTCTCTGTGGAAGGAATATTGGTGCCTGGGCCCCTCCAGATCCCAGCACTCTCCTCCTCCATCCCTCCTGCCACCTCTCAGTTGAGGCTGTGCCCGGGCAGGCAGCTCTGCCCCTGGCAGCAGCGGGGCTTTGCCAGTCCCTGGCACAGCTGCTGGAAACCTGGGATGCACAGGACCGTGCCCAGGGCAGGGCTGATTCCACAGCGTTATCGGAGCATCGCAGGTTGCAGGAATGATCTGGAAGTGTGTAATTGCATTTGCCTCCTCTCCCCTGGCTCCCGCTGAGCCTGGCTCTCCACAGCCAGAGGGGAGCACAGAGCCAGGCACGGGGCCTGGGGCTGAGCACAGGCTGCATCCCAGCACACACCTCAGCCCCTTCCACCTTTCCAGCGAGATCCCTGCTGATATGGGACCGGGGGATGCTGCCAGAGGGAGCTGGGCTGTGCTCTCACTGTGCGTGTCCTGACGTGTCCCAGGTGGGGACAGGGGGCCCTGTGCCTTCCCCAACCTCTGCACTCCCCAGCCAAGCCCATGGGGCCCAGGGCAGCTCGGGGGGTTCCGGAGGGGTCTGTGGGGTGCCTGGGATGCTCTGTGCCGGCTCCCTGCAGCCAGTGCCGGTGGCGGTGCCGATGGACCGCTGGCTGTCCCGGCTCCCCGTGCGCTTCCAGGAGGGATGGAGGGCAGCCGTGCAGGGCGGAAGCCTCGGCTGCATCCGCCCAGGCCTGCACCTCTTCACACAACACCGGCAGGGCCGAGAGGGGCCCCGCTCCCCAGGGAAGGGACGGGATGTGGGCCAGCGCTCTGCTTTCCCACACCGCCCCGGGAGCGGCCGGCTGCTTCCCTGCCGCTGGGCCACGGCAGTGCTGAGGATCATTGCCCTTGGGCACCTTCCTGCCAGGCCCTGGTGCTGCATTTTGGGGTGCTCGAGGGCTCTGGGGTAAGTACAGGAACCTGGCTGGGCTGCCCAGCCTCTGGCTGCCCGTTCCCTGGGTGGAAGACAATGAGGAATGGGGTATCCTACATGCCACGAGGGCACCTTGGGGTACCTCCAGCCCGTCTCTGTCCACCTTTGAAAGCCCTCCTCGACACCTCTGTCCTTCAGCTCAGGAAAACGCCTCCTTCCAACCCCCTTCCTCAGCTGGGCTGTCAGCGGCTCCTTTGTGTCTCCCCTCTCCTTCCTCTCCTCTTCTGCAGGGCCTTTCTGTGGGGATTATTAACCATGGCTACAGGGCCTTTGTTCAGGAGGGGCCGGGAGCAGGAGCCACGAGGAGCCGGGAGGGTGGAGGAAGGAAGGGAGCGAAGGGGGGGAGGAAGGTGACATCTGGATTTCTGTGCCGGACGAGCGCGATCTCCTGGAGCAGCTGCACGGGGATGGCCGGGGGGGTCAGGGGGTGCAGAGTGGTGGCAAAGCCCCAAAAAGGAGCCAAGCTGGCAAGGGTCAGCCAGCCCCACGCCGTGCAGCCCTCCCCTCACACCCTGGGGACGACCCTTGTTGCATGTGGGGTGGATGGACAAGGACAGCTGGGGCAGTGAGAGCTCCTGGGAGAACCTCAGCCAGCTGACAGCCCAGGCACAGGGAGAGGGAGCCCTCTGC
>NW_020897800.1:2051994-2104706 GCF_003984885.1 Neopelma chrysocephalum
GCCTGCAGCAGCCAGAGATCCAAAGCAGAGCGATGCTCTGGTCCCTCGTAGCCAAAGCTGATGGAAAAGTGAAAGGCTCTGCCCTCCTGGGAATCACAGGGGCTGGTGCAAGGCACGGGAGGAGTTTTCCCAAGGTCTCGCTAGAAAACTACCTGGCTGGCTGCATTCAGGCCTCTGTTTTCTCCTCCCACCATGGAAGTGGGGGAGCTCCCTGGGGAGGGGGAAGAGAGTTGCCTGGGAGAGGAAGGAGCACACTCAAGTTTTTTTGGCTCCGCTCCCAGAGGGCTGAGCCTGACTCCCAGCTGGAGAACAGAGTTTCCTGGGGTACTTCAGCATCCCAGCCACTCAGTGGCTTTGGTTTTTAAGGGATATCCCTTGCCAGGACAGTGTGGAGCCCTGCAGAGCTCAGTGTTGCTGCTGCTTCCACGCATCACCTATGCAAGACTAGCAAGCACATGTCAGGTTTTCCTGCAAAGGGAGGCTGGAGGGAGTTACTCTTTCTGCTTGGGGAACCTGAGGAGTGGCCACCCAGCCACTGCTCCCAGCCCTGGCAGCAGCAGCAGCCCAGCTCTGAGCCAAGGGTGGAGAACCCTTTCCAGATAATACATATTTTCAGGCTCAGAGCACCCTGAAACAGGCAGGTTCACACCAGAGCTTTGCTTGCTCCTTCCCAGGCTGGGCTGGCTAGAGGGAGGAACTCTGTGGGAGGAGAGGGGGGACACCCCAAAGCTCCTGGGAGCTCACAGACATTCCAGCTCCAGGCACAAGCTCTGCACATCTGCTGGGATCTGCAGTTGTGTGCACGGAGCAGCACCAGGACCACGGATATCTTGGATTAGGGCAGGGTTGTTCTGTTGTTTTGTCTTACTGTCTGTCACAAATGTAGCTGGTTTTAAAGTGTCCACTGAAGTCTAACGAGAGCATCTGCTCCTGGCTGGGGAGGCCTGAGGTGGCTCATCCCAGCTTGGGCAACCAGCACCATTCCAAGAAACTGCTGGGCTGTCAGGGGGCCTTGCACTCAAAAGCTTTTCCTTTTCCAGCTGCTTGCCTGAGGTCAGCCACACGCCACAGCCAACTTTGGCTGCAGCCAGGCTGGAGAGAGCTGACTGCTGGACTGCAAGCCAAGAGCCTGAGGGCAGCTGGCATGCTTTTCCTTCTCTGTTTCCCTTCTTGATTAGCAATTTAAGCCAAAACAGAGGCAGCAGAGAGGCCTGGAGTGCTGGGAGATGCCTCTGTGCTGTAAAACTGAGCTGTGGCAAGGTACTGTCTTGTTGTTGAGTGGCTTTGCCCTGGAAGGCACTGCCAGGGCTGTTTTCCCTCACATTTTTTGGGAGCTGGAGGGACTCCCTGGCCCTGGGGCCGTCAGCTGCTTCCACTTCACTTCAAAGAGATGCAAAGCTCCCTGTTACTCAGCCTCTTGTCCCTGTGCCTCCCACACACCTCCCTTGGTAATGTTTGCTCTCTCCAGCCGCCAACACTTGCAGTTGAGTAGCCAAGCTCTCACCAAAGCAGTGAGTGTGACCCCCCAGGCTGTGCTCCCTGGGGTCTGGCTTTGTCCCAGGGGAGACAGGGAGCTGCACCTTTCCCTGGATGTGCCTCTGGAGTCACCCAGGAGTGGGAGTGTGGCCGTGCCTCTGGCCACAGGCAGCAGCTTTTGGTCAGGACCAGCTCGTGGATTGTTGGGTGCAATATTTCCTACATGAGTTACAGGGTGGGGGGGAGAGAAGGACACCTCCCCAAAAATGCAGTTTGTTCCCTCAAACCTTTTTTTGTTGTTGTAGCAGTCACGCTTGTTGTTTTAGGGCCTGTTTGTCTGCTGTTTATAAAGAGAAAGCTTTGCCTTAAGTTTAACTCTTTGCACTATGGACTAGTTACTGAGCAGATTAAAGTCTCCTTTACCAAAAGATGCCTTTTTCTTGGGAAGGGTTTTCTTGTGTGTGTGTCTCCATCACTCCCCACTAAGGGTCAGAGCTGGAGGGTCAACACCACCAGCAAACTCAGGGGTGTTTGCTCCCAGAAGGGCTGTGCTGTGGGATACCCCAGGGCCAGGCTGCTGCACAGGGAAAATCTGCCACCCAGGAGATGAATCTACACCCAAACCCACTGTGGGTGGGCTTTCCAGAGCCCCCAGCCCCTGCTCTGCCAGGAGGTGGTTGTGGATATGTCCGTGCAAGGGGACAGGGAGGAGGGGCTGGGATTCCCCAGCATGTTCCAGGCTGGCAGGAACATGCTCAGGGACATGTAATCGCTGTTCCTGCATGTCCTTGGTGCCTCAGTGTCCTGTGCTGGCAATCCCCAGACTATCCCAGGGATGGAGGCAGCACAGGGCTTGGCCTTGCCTCGCTCAGGGCTACTGGTGAGCAGATGTATTTGCTGCACAATGAGCTACTCCCTGGCCATGATCTGAGCTCCTGGCAGGTTGCTTTGTGCTTTTAAGCACTCTCTGCATCCTTGTAAATTGTTTGGAAAAGCATCTCAGGGCCCTGATGGGCAGAGGCTCCAGGAGTTCTGGCCCTGCCCTGCACTCACCTGCCTTGGCAGAGCTGTGCCAGCAAACTGCCTGATTTTAACCAGGATGAAAACCAGCCCCGGGGAGATGAGAGCTGTTGGAAGGCCAGAAGGAGATGGACATCTGGTGCAGGCACAGGGAGGAGCAGCCCACCCGAGCCCTGGGGGGGTCTGGCTGCAGGGGGGTGACAACCAGGTAAACTGAGGCACTTGTCTTGCTCCCAGGGTGTGACCCGAGGCTGGCTGGGCACCTGGGGAGGCTGCAGAGGAGGAAAGAGCCAGCAGGGGAATGCTTGCTGTCCCATGCACAGGCAGGATGCTCCCAGCCCTGTCCCCCCCTCCCCCAGAACTCCCAGCAGGGGACGGAGAGGGTTTTCAGCCACCTCAGGCCACTGCAGCTGAGCTGGGAGAGGACAGGATGTGCGGGACACAGCCCTCCCCGGGGAGCCATCCTGCACACGCTGGCCAAGCAGCAAGAAATCGGAGCAGGGAAATGCAACCACCCCGTGGCTAATGGGCAGGGGGGCTGCTGACAGCCTGCTTTTTGGGGCAGGACAACACACACAGACCAGCCTAGGGCACGAGATCTGGAGTTCTCGGGGGCACTGCCTGCTCCAGGACTTGCTCGGGAGCCTCATGTGCGAGATGAACGGGCTGCTCTCAGCTCATCAAAGCGCCGAGGCCCTTCCCCGGGGAGGGAGAGGAGCACGATGCTGCCGGGTCACCGCGGTTCGGGAGCGCCGGGGTGGTCGGGGCTGACAGCTTGCCGAAACCAGGGGGCCCCCGGGCCCTGGGAAAAATCCCTTTGTCAGCCCAGCTGCAGCTCCCCCGAACTAATGAGCCGCCGGTGCCAGGCTGGGGACAGCGGGGAGCGGGTGGGACAGCGGGGAGCCGGCGGGAGCAGATGCGCGGCAGCGGGAGCAGCCAATGATACCCGGCCGGCAGGGAGGGAGGGAGCAGGTGAGGATCAGCAGCACAGCCACGGGGGGCCTTTGGGCTGCTCCTGGCACCAGCTTGGCTCCCTCATTAGTGGCTGAGCACAGGGAGCTCCCCGAGCACAGCAGCGATCCCGGTGCCTCGGAGCCGCAGTGCCTCGGGGACATGGAAAGGATGAGGCTGGTGGGGACATCGGGGTCACACAGCCCAGGGCAGCTTGCACGGGGCTGTGGCCAGTGGGGTTCCTTATATCTCCATGGAGGGAGACTCTGCTGCCCTTCTGAACAACCCGTGCCAAGGTCTGATCACCCTCACAGTAGATGGAGAGCCCTTTGCTGGGCTCTCTCCAGTATGTCCGTGTCTTTTACTGGACCTGGTGCTGAGCGGAGGGGATGGGTCACCTCCAGATCACCTCCCTGGAGCTGCTGGCAATGCTCCTGCTAATGCAGACCAGAGGGCTGGTGGCCTTCCTTGCCATGAGAGCACTCTGCTGGCTTGTGGTAGACTTGTCGCCCACCAGAAAGGATCCTGGGGATCCTGAGTTCCTTTCCAGCCAGCTAGCCACCAGTAGGTGCTGGTTTGTAGGGTTATTGTGTTTGGAGGGTTATCCCTCCCCAAGTGCAGGACTTGGCATTTCCCTCTGCTGAAGTGGCCCCAGCCCCATCCCTGCTTGCTCAGACAGTTCCACTCTTCCTGAGTCAACACTGAGAACCTGCCACCTGCTTCCTGCTCACTGGGATGGACCACTGGAGTTTGGAGAAACTGATCCTTTGTCCTCTCGGACACCTCCTCTCACCAGGGCATGGGATCCTCCCAAGCAGATCCCTGAAGACGCCGATGCCTGCTCTCCTAAAATCCAGGCTTGTGGTCCTTTCCTTGCCCACTCCATCCCCACCAGAGCCAGGATTGTCCCCTGCCCATTCCCAGTTTAAAGCTGTCCTTACCAGGTCAGCAGTCCTGCTGGCAGAGGTCACCTGGAGATGGCTGGAGAGTGCTCCCTGCACCTTGTCAGCATTGAAGGAACTGAACCTGTGCCATAACCACCATGTTTTGGGGGGAGCAGGAGCCACCATGCTGCTGCCAGGAGTCACCAGGACACCCTTCACCATGGAGGGCATTTGCACATTCAAGCCTGGCAGGTGAACACTCTGACACTGGAGTGGAAGGTCTGGACTCCTGTAGGGTCTCAGAGATGATCCCGTTGATCTCTGAAGCCACACAGCCTGCTGGCCTCCTCCAGTGACCTTGCAGTGCCAAGGACACGTGTGCTGCTCTGAGAAGATGCGCTGGTATTTATTTTTGTTTCTAAAAGCCCACAAACAAACCACAAAACCGCAAAAAGAAACAACAAAACAACCCAACTGTCCACACAAACCACTGCCTCTGCCAGCTGCCCTACAGTACCTGTGGGCTGAACCTGGATCTTTTATAGGCTTCTCCCCTGCCCTGGCTGAGGGATGCTGGTCCCTCCCTAACCTGGGCTCAGCTGGAAGAGGGGCTCCAAGCTCTCCTTCCCCAGGGGCAGCTTGAAGAGCCCATCAAAAGCAGCTGGAGCTTACTAAAAACTTGCCAGTCTCCTGTGGCTCTCCTTCCCTTTCCCTTACCCTTTCCTTATCCTCTTCCTCATCCTCCCAAGGCACCCCTACATTCCCCAGCAAAGCCCCCACGATCCCAGACAAAGACCAAGAGCATCCCAAAGAAGGCAGAGCCCAGAAACTGCTGTGCCAAGCGCTGTGTCTGTGTCTGCCTCTGCTGACCGTGCTCCCCTACGTCCTACAGGGACCAGAGAATGCTCCCAGCTCCCACCCCCCCCCCCCCCCCCCGGCCTCGTCTCCAGAAAATTCACTTTCCTCCTCCCAGAATAGACAGCGCTGGCCATCGATCTGTGGCGTCGTTTGCCCCCAGGCAGCTCTGCTTACACAAAAGGCCATCACGAACCCAAACAGACGCTTCCGCTGCAACCCAACCCCGGGCTGGGGGTGAGGGGTGCCCGTGGATCCCTTGGGGGTTCCTTTTGGAAGTGGCATTGTCCCCGTGCGGGGGCACAGATGTGGCCCCACGGCTGCTGCCAGTCTGTCCCAGCTCGCTGCCCGCACAGCTGAGCAGGGACACAGATTTGCTCATTCTGATGGGCACAGCACTGGTGCTGGGGGGTGATCCAGCATGGATGGGGGGCAGCGGGGATGTGCGGCAGGGGAGGGGTGTGTAAGGGGGTCCCGGGCTTCTGAGCGCTGCAGGGATGTCCAGAAGAAGCGCCGGTCCCAGCTGGCACCCCACGGCCCGGCAGGGCACCGCCCCCAGCCCATCGAGGGGTTCGGCCGCTGGCCAAGAGCCCCCTCCCCCGGCTGGTCCCCGCAGGGACCTATTTCGGGCAGGAATGAGGAAGCTCTTCATTCCCCTGCTAAAAATAGGGACCTTTCCCAGCCGCGGGTCAGCGCGTTCACACTGGGGCGGGGGGCGGGCACGGGGGGGTCCGCAAACCCCGTCCGGGGAGCGAGGGGTACCCACCCCCCGCCGGAGCGGGGTCCCTGCTCGCCCCGGACAAACCCACTGCCCCCGGGGTGGCCCTGGCGGCACCGGGACCCTCCCTCCCGGCGAGGGGTCGGTCCTCGGGGGGGACACCGGGGATGCTCCGGCCCCGCTCCCCCCTCCCGAGCCTCGGGGAGGTGCCGGGGGCTGTCGCAGCGCCGCGGCCGCGGCTCAGGGACGCCGCTGCCACCATCTAGTGGCTCCCGCTGGCTCTGCGGGGACAACCCCGGCACCGTGTCCCCGTCCTTCTGTCTCACGTCCCAGGCAGGCCGGCGCAGCCCCCTCCCGCCGTCGTGGCATCCCCGAGGGCGCCCAGGCAGCCGGCACACGCGTGGCTGAACGGCCTTTTATTGAGGGTATGGCTGGGGCAGGACCCGCGGGACGGGCTCCTGGCCCCACAGACCCGGCCTGGGGAGCAGCAGGGACCGGGCACGGTGCGGTGGGTACCGCACAACCAGGGGATGGGGGCTCCCCCAGGGCCAAGTGCCCGAGATTATAGTGAGCTCGAGGGGTGCTCCTCGCCACACCCGGCATGGCAGAGGGGCTGTGTTCCTTGCCCCGAGCAGGGCAGGGGTCCCGGTGCCCTGGCTCCCACCGCGCTGGGGGCTGGGAAGGGGCACATCCCCAGCCGAGGGCGAGCTCAGGCGAAGACGGGGGAGTTCTGCCAGTAGGAGTAGACGAGGAAGCCGGTGAAGGTGCTGTCTGTCTTCACGCTGGCGTAGAAGCCGATGTAGTCCCCCACTCCCACCTGCACCCACACCTCATCCTCGGGCTCCAGGCGCACCAGGGTGCCCCCCGAGAGCGAGGTGGGCTTGGGCCAGTTCCCGTAGTACTGGAAGAAGGAGGCGACGGTCTGGCCGTTCTTGACGATGTCGAACTGCAGGCTGGTGCGGTACACGGTGGCGTGCACGGCGAAGTAGTAGAGCCCGGGCACCTCGCAGGTGAACTTGCCGGAGGCGGGGTCGTAGTGGCCCTGCTCGTTGATGAGCACCACGTCGAAGAGGATGGGCTGGTCGGGCAGGGGGGGGCTGCGGGACTCGGAGCGCTTGGCGCTGAAGGCGGAGCGAGGGGCCACCGCGCACTCGCCCTGCGCCCCCTTCTCGCCGTGCAGCCCGTCCACGCCGGGGCTGCCCACCTCCCCGCGGGGACCGGGCACTCCTGGGCGGGCAGGAGGGGGACAGGGTTACTTCTAGGACGTTGCCGCCGCCACCCGAGCTCCCCCGGCCACCCTGCCCTGCCCCAACCCGCCACGCCCGGGGCACTGCCCGGGGAAGCAACACAAGTGGGGAGGGCTGGGTGTGTGAGATAAGTTGGCACAGCATCAATGGTTTGCTGGAGATAGCCCACTGGCTGGGAGAAAACCCACCCTAGGAGCCAGGGAACGGATGGTGAAGTCCTGTTCCTGGTGGGCTCTCCTAAAGCGGGGCTGGAAGAAAAGGATGACATTGGGGATGGGGACAAATGCAGCTTTGCCAGTGACAGGGAGCTGCTGCCTTTTACAGGAGCACAGGGTCACCACAGGCAGGACCAGAGAGGGGGGGGGTGGCATGGAAGGGGCACTTTTGCAGGATTCCCCCTCAGTTTGGCAACATGGGGCTGTGCCAGCATCCAGGACTCACTCCCTGGCATGAGAGCATTCCCCACAGGCAGGGCAGGGCAGAGCAGATCCCCCTCCCCAGCAGGGATGTCTCCATTCTTACCAGGAGGGCCCATCTCGCCCTTCTCCCCGGGCATCCCCATGGCCCCGTCCCGGCCATCTCGTCCATCCCTGCCTGGCAGACCCTGGCCCCCGTGCAGGCCTGGAGTCCCTGGGATTCCTGGCTGCCCTGAGCACAGCCCAGGGATCTTGTTGTCTTCGATCTGCAGGGAGCTGGTGATGAGCCCGAGCAGGAGGAGGAGGAAGAGCTGCTTCATCTTGTCCACCGTGGAGGGGCTGGAAGGGGCAGAGAAGGGTCATGGCTCTGGGAACCACAGCAGAGAGGGCTGGGAGATGGGCTGGCAGCGCTCGGCAGGGAGTGGGTGTGGGGGGTCAGCAGGGGACATCCCCCTCTTCTTTTCCCTTTGCCTTTTGGGCAGCTCCTCGCAGCTGCACCTGCTGCAGCATCCTCACGGCCCGTGTGCCATCCCACCACCCTGCAGCCCCTGGGGTGGCTCCCGGGGGGCTGGGGACAGGGAACTGGGGAGGGGGCTGCAGCACGGGCAGCTCCGGGGGTGTGGCTGGGGGCTGTTCGGGGTGGGCGCTGCCCCATCAGCAGCGTGCCCGGCTCCGGGGGTGCGGGCAGAGGGGATTTAGGGGTGTCAGTGGGTGGGGTTGTTGCATCTGGGGGTGAGTGATGGGGCGGCAGCTCGGGGAGCGCGGGGCTGTGCCGTGGCCCGGCCCTTGGCAGCATCCCGGCGGCTCCGGCTCCGCTCCACGCCCGCCCGGCTCCCTGGGGGCTGCAGCAGCATCCCCGGACCACCCCGGCGCCGGGACCACCCCGCTGCCCCCAGCCCTTCCCACAACGAGAACAGAGCCCCGCGGCCAGCGCTGGCCCCCCCCCGCCCCGTGGCCTCGACCCAGAAAAGCTGCTCTCTCTTCCCCCCCTCCACGACTGCAACAAAGAGGAAAAGGAGGAGAAAAAGTGTCTCTTCTCCGCCCAGGCGCCGGAGCCAGGAATTCAGAGAGTCCCAGCTGCCCCCGGCTGGGTGTCCCCACTCACTGCGGTCCCAAAGCTCCTGCCCCGGTGCCTCGTTGCTCTCCTGGGTGGAAGGGCTGCGGCTCTTCCCGGCCACTTCGCTCTGACGAAGGCCCTGGGAGAGGCAGCCTCTCCACCCCCCCCTCCTCCTCACGTCTCTCCTCCCAAACTCCAAAGGAAATCAAGGGCCTTGGGAGCCAAAAGCTACAAGACAAGGGGAAAAAGAAAAATAATCCCATGGTGTCGGGAGTGTTGTAAGCAGGGGGAAGGGAGAGCGAGGCAAACAGCCTGGACAAGGGAGGGGAGGCACGGGCTGCAGATTGCCTCCACTGAACACATCTGGGATGGAGGGGAGGGAAAACAGGGAAAACAGGCAGCAGGGGGGAAAGGGAACAACAGAGAGGCTGAGGGAGGGAAATCCGGCAAAGACTGGGAGGAAGAGGGAGCCCTCGTGGTGTGAAGGTCTCCTGACTGGCAGCCTCGGGGCTGCCGCTGGCAGCAGAGCTGAGGCGAGGGGGGATGGCAGGGCACACACAGCCTGGCAGTGCCAGCCCCGGGAGCATCCATGGGGAGCTGCAGGAGCCATCCAAGGGGTGGCTGAGCGGGCAGGGCAGGTGGAAGCACAGGCAGAGCAGTGCTATGGCCGTGCCAGGAGGCAGGGCTGGCCCTCGGGGGACTGTGGAGCACGTGGGGAAGCTTTCGAGGGCGCTCCCAGCTTGCCTTTAACTTGTTCCAGAGCCGAGTGCATCCAAGGGACACGGTCAGACGCCGGGCAGCGGGGCAGTCCCATGGCTTGGGGAAGTCCCTGTGCCCCACAGCCAGTGGGACGTGCAGGGAATGAAGGAACCAGGCGGGCTCGAGCCCCCTGAGCCATGTGGGCACGGTGGTGCCGTGCTGGGTACAAGGGCAGAGCGGGGCTGACCCCAGTGGGTCCTGCTCCCAGTGACCCCAGCCGGGCTGGGGACTTCCCCACATGCTCAGGAGGGGTGAGGGGAGCAGGAAGCACTGCTGGCTCTCTCCTCCCTGTTCCAGTGCCCACAGCAGTGTGGTGGCATTGCTGGCTGAGCCTTCCTGACCCCAGTGCCCGGGGCCAGGCTGGGTGCTGGCAGGGAGCCGCCTGGCTCCTCTCTCCCAAGGTGTGAAGGGACTGTTGTTTTTGGCCAGCTGGGAGCTGGTTTGTGGCCGTGGGGTGTTGCCAGGCCTGTGGCCATCAGGGTGGCCTCCAGCCAGCGCAGCCAGCTCAGCCAGCAAGGCCACAGCTCTTGCTCAGGCAGGATCCCTTCCCTGCACCATGGGGCCACAGAAATGACCCCTTCCAATACCCATCCATCTTCCTGGGACCTTGCAAGCTCCCAGGCCAGTGAGGGCACAGCTGTCCTTTCTCCCTTGTGCCCCTCCATTCCTGCTGAAACCCCCCACCCCATCCCTGGCTTCCCTCCCTTGGCCCATGCCTCAGTTTCCCCAAGGATCTGGCAGGAGCCACACACAGACTCTCCCCAAATGAGCCACTTGTTTCATTGGGGTTGTCAGCTGCTGAAGCTGTTTATTCCACCGGCTTTGGGGCTGCTGGACACAGGCAGCCCTGGGCTCTTCTTCCTGCAGCCTGGCTCACCTCTGCCCGGCCTTGCTCCGTTTGGGGAGCTTTAGCCCTTTCCCTGGTGCCCCCAGCACAGCCCCTCCAGCCCAAGCCTTTCCCTGTGGGATGTATCACCTGCTCTCTAGGGATGCGGAGCTGTGGGCAGAGGGCCTGACCCAGGGCAGGTGAGGAGCCAGGCAAGGGGGGCTGCGGGTGGGGGCCACCCCAGCAGCCGGGTTTTCACACCAGGAGGAGGACAGGAGGGACATTTGGGGTGGGGAGGGCGTCTCCATCCCCTGCTCCTCTTCTCTCGCAGGGTCAGGGCTGGAAGCACTCCACGGGGTCGTTGGAGTCGGGCAGGATGTTGCAGTTGATGGGCCAGAGGATGCCCAGGAGGCCGAGGGACTGCTTGCAGCGCAGCTCTGCCGCCAGGCACACGGCCCGGCAGGGCTGCAGGACCCCCCCGTCCGGGGTGCACTTGGGCACGAAGAGGCTGCAGATGAGCAGGCGGAGGTGCTGGAAGCACGGCAGCTCCATCAGCGTCTGCGGGAGAGCAGCGGTGAGCCGGGAATGCCTGGAATGCCGTGGGGAACCCGGAATGCAGCCCCGGGGCAGCCCCGCGGGCGGCTCACCTGGTAGTCCTGCAGCACCTCGGCGGCTCCCTCCTGGTCCGGGATGGCCAGCCAGATGTTGGGGAAGGAGGTGGCGTTGTAGCCCAGCCCCAGGCACATCTCCACGTGCACGGGCTCGCAGACAGACCCTGCCACGGGGCGAGGGGCTTCAGCCCTTCCAGCAGCACGTCCCCTGCCCCAGGGGGGCTCAGGAGGGGGCTGAGTGCTGCACCCAGGGGTGGCACTCACCGAAGGCTGGGTAGGACACCCCGGTGCAGTTGAGCTCGTCGGTGCCGTCGGGACAGTCGTGCCAACCATCACACACCGACTCCAGCGCCCGGCACTCGCCGTTCCTGCAGGAGAACTCTGCGGGGCTGCACGTCTCTGCAAGGTGGCAGAGGTCAGTGTGGCAGGGCGTGGGCACGGCTGGCAGTCAGCCTGCTCGCCACCCCTGTCCCTGCTCTTCTTGGTGGCTGGACAGGTGGCTGTCGCCAGCCCAGCTTAGGGAGATCCCAAATCCCCTGGGTTGTTTAGGGGCAGCCCTCGGGTGATGGATTGTGCTTCTGTGCAGGTCAGCCCTTCCAGGTCACATTCCCACAGCCAGGATCAATGGGGTTATAGGGAAATTCAGGCCCCCTGTGGGCCTGTAGCCCAACCTGTTACTCCAGGCAGGGTCAGCAGTTTTTTCCAGGGTTTTATCCAGCCTGGCCTTGAAGACCCCCAAGGATGGTAACGGCACAGCCCCCCTGGGCATCCTGTGCCCTTGCTTGGCTACCTACTCTCTGTGGCATTGTGGGCTTGGTAGGTGGCAAAGAACCCGTTGTCTGCTACTCCCTCATCCGCCACGAACAGGACGGTCATGACATGTCGTGAGGAGGTCAGGGGGGGTGGCAACTGGTGGCCACAGAACCTGCCAAGGTGAGGGATGAGGTCAGGGTGGGCTGACCAGCACCTCCCCAAACCTCTGCCCTCCGGCAGCTCCTCCCCACCGGCCACCCCTGTGCCTCAGTTTCCCCAGCTGAGCCAGGGAAGCCCCGTGCTCCCAGGCTGGTGCAGCGGGGCTGGAGGTGCCAGGGGGGTGGGCTGTACCTGCCCATGAGGCTGGCAGCCCCCGTGCCCGCGCTGTCGTGCACCTCCACGAAGTCGAAGCTGCAGTCCTCGTGCGACTCCAGGCTGAAGTTGTGGAAGTGCAGGTCGATGACGTGGCCCACGGGCACTGAGATCTGCCAGAGGCACAGCTGCGGGGGCAGGGGGCAGCCGGCGACACCCATGAAGCTGGGCAGGGGCACCCCCGGCCCTCCCCGGGGGGAGGTTGCCTTTCCTCCCTGCCCAGCCTCACCCTCACCCTGCTCCCACCTCCGTCCCTTCTCTCACCTGCTGGTGTGGGTATGGCTGGGGATGGTTTGGGGTGGAGAGGTGCCCCTCCAAGGCGGTCAGTGGCCCCCCACACTCTGCAGGGACACACACATGCAGCTTTACCCCCGACCCTCTCCCTTCCCTCCATCTGCCCACTCCCCTGCCTCCCCACCCATCACTGTGCCACAGCGACTGAGGGCTGGGGGCTGCAGGCAGGGCTGTGTCCTACCCACCTTTGTGCTTCAGGCTGCAGTTGGCCTCATCACTCTTGTCCGTGCAGTCGTGGAACCCGTCGCAGACGAAGCCCAGGTGGAGGCAGAGCCCCTGGTCACACAGGTGCTCGTCCCAGGCGCAGCTCTCTGCACGCAGGCAGAGACAACCCAGGATGGGGGGGGATCCCACTGGGCACCATCCCTTCCTGGAGGGACCCCCGTGGCTCTCCCCACAGAGAGGAGCCCTGGCAGTGCCCAGGGCAGGGGGTACTCACTCTCACTGGGAGCCACGGTGCGGTAGCGGGCGCTGAAGCCCAGGGCGCCCACGCTGCTGTCGGAGACGAAGGTGACGCGCAGCCGGTTGGAGTTGGAGTTGAAGGTCGGGGGGGCCACGTTGCCACAGAACCTGGGGGCACAGCAAGGGGTGACGCCGCTCATTGCCCCCTCCCCACTGCCCTGCCACGCTCCCCAAGCATGAGGGTCCTACCTGGTGGGGCCGCCCCGAGCCGGGGCAGGATCCACGCCCTGCTCCTCGTAGAGCTCCACACGGTCAAAGAGGCAGGAGGCCGTGCCCTCCACGCTGAACGTCTCCATCTTCAGCTGGATGGCGAGGCCGGGGCCCACCTCGATGCGCCAGATGCAGAGGGCGTCGGGGGGGTAGGGCCCGGGGTAGTTGGGGGAGCTGAAGGAGCCCTCGGGGCCCCGCAGGGTCCCGCCACAGGCTGCACGGGGCAACAGTGTGAGCGTGAGCTGGTGCAGGGCACCCCCAGCCCCAAACACT
This sequence comes from Neopelma chrysocephalum, assembly GCF_003984885.1. Lineage (NCBI taxonomy): Eukaryota > Metazoa > Chordata > Aves > Passeriformes > Pipridae > Neopelma > Neopelma chrysocephalum. Next base: position 2,065,179 of record NW_020897800.1, read on the forward strand.
GCCCCATGTAGGGGCACTTACCTGGTGCTGCCGTGCGGGCTGTGGGCACCCAGCTCTGTGTTGGGGTGGCAGCTGTTCTGGGGGCTGGGGGGTCCCTTCGGGTGGCTGCTGTGGTGGTGGTGGCCGTGCCACGGGCGGGCAGGGCTGTGGCTGGGGCGCCGGGTGGGTGTGGGGACGTCAGCTCTGTGCCCGGGGAAGAGCAGGGATTGCTCAGCCCCAGCAGGGAGAGGTGGCTGCAGTGCAGGGAAGGGGCTTAGGAAGCCCCCCCCAGTCCCAGTGTGCGGTTCCCGGGGGATCCCACACAGCTCTCCCAGGGGCTGGTGGTCCTGCCACATCCCAGGGAGGTGGAGATCCCCCTTGCTCCTGTGCCTGGGGGCACTCTCCCCCTGCCGCGGGAAGTGAGGTGTCCTCTCAGTGTCCTGAGGTGTCCTCTCAGTGTCCCTCTTCCCCTCTGAGCCAGTTCTTTGTCCCCCCCCCCAGTCACAGCCATCCCCCATCCCTCACTGCTCGGGCACTCACGGTGGATGACGATGCCCAGCAGGAGGGCGATGAGGAAGAGCAGGATGGTGCTCATCAGAGCCACGCAGAGCCAGGTGAACTTGCAGTCGGCGCGGTACCTCCAGCCTACCTGTCCCCAGAGCTGCTGGCCTGCGGGGAAGGCGAGGACAGCGGGCAGAGCCCGGGGGCTGCTAAGCCGTGCCCCCACCTCCCTGCGCGGCTGGCTGAGCCCTGCCTGGGCACGTCCCTTCCTCTTGTTCCTGGGTCCCCTAAGCAGCCCCAGAGCCCACCAGCCCGCTGCTGCCAGCCCCGTGGGCAGGGGGGTGTGTGTACAAACCCCCAGGCTGGTACCGAGGCCGTCCCGGGGTGATGCAGGGCCGGTCCCATCCTTGTCTGGCGGGTGCTCCGTGCTCGGGGCTGCCCGGGGCTCCTCGCCCTCGAAGACGGGGTTGCAGAACTCGGTCTGTGGGAGAGCAAGCACGGGTGGCACCGGGGGGTGGGTATGTAGGGACCTCCAGCAGCACCCACACCCCCAGCCCTACCTTGCTGTGGTCCAGAGCCTCGGGGCAGAGCGTGATTTCGGTGAAGTCTCTCATGGCAGCGGGCGATTCCTTGGCTGGCTAAGAGCACCCCCAGCACTCCGTGCCCCCCAACACAGCTCCCAGCCCCACACCCCGCTCCTCCCCAGCCACCCCCATGGGCCCCAGGGTGCTGTGGGCACCGGGCACAGGTGGTGGCAGTGCCAGCTGTGCCTACACGTGCCACCACAGCCCTGCAGCCCGCGGAGCCCCCAGGGCCATGCCCGCCGTGCCGGCAGTGCGGGGAGCCCTGGGAGGCAGCGGCCCCAGTCCCCTCTGCAGGCCCCTTCCCCCCTCACCCCGTTAATCCAGCTCAGCTGAGGATGCCGAGGTCAGGCTCTGGCACGGAGAACCAGCGTCTTAAAGGGGACTGTGTGCTCTCACCCGCCCTGCTGGAGCCCGTCCCGACAGGGACCCTGCTCCTGGGGGCACAGGGGCTCCCTGGGTTTGGCTGCTGACCCTGGGCTCCCCACTGTTGAGGGCAGCACTGAGGGGGCTGCTCTGGGGACCCCAGGCTGAGCGTGTCCCCCCTTGCCTCACTGGGTACCCGAGCCCAGCCACCTGCATTCCTGCTGCCCCTTAATGCCTCGGTGCCCGTCTGGGCCCTAAGCAGGGGAGAAAGGGGCCATTGTTCAGGGGCTTTGAGGAAAGAGTCTGGGCACTGCAGGGCTGGAAAGGCTCCTTCTGTCTCCGGACAGCGGAGGGACTGTCACCCGCACACACATCTCCCTTGCTCCAGGGACATGGGGGCTGCTGGGTGTCCAGAGCCATGCACAGCCAGGCTGCTCTGGCACTGGTGGCAGCTTCCCACCACCTGCCCTCCCAGAGAACACACCACATGCACGCAGAACTCTTTTCAAGCTCGAATTTATTCCCGCACGAGTCTCCCTTGTATGAGACACTTCCCACCCATCTTGCTTACACAGTAAACAAGCCACCTGCCGAGCAGCAGCGCTGCCCCAGTCCAGTACCTGCCCCGGGCAGCCCCCCCAGCCCGGCCTGCCCTCCCTGAGCCCCGCTGGGATGCCCCAGGCTGGGCAGGGTGCTCGTGCCAGCGCTCAGCCCGTGCCCGCAGGGCAGCGAGGACGAAGCCAGCCGGGTGCTGGGTTGGATGTAGCTGCCCTGCGGGTTGGGATGGTGCTGGGTCAGGCCCGTCCCTCCTCCCACTGCACCTCAGGCAAAGGCAGGACGGGGAGGAGGCGAATAAATTAGAGAAAAGGCTAAAAAGGCCACTGGCATTTGCTTTAGCTGGAGGACGGAGCAGCAGGGCGGGTCCCCGGGCACCCAGGGGGGGCTCCTGATCACAGGGAGGAAAAAGCCCCAATTGCAGATGGTCCCGGAAAGCCACTGTCCTCCCCTCCCTCTCCTCCACAGGAAGGATGTTCCTGTGCAACCCCAGTGGCCCCCCGCTCCCCTAAATGGTTTAAGGCACCGTCGTATGAGGAGGCAGGTAAAAACCTACCCGAGGCATCCCCCGACACCAGTCCCTGGAGAGGCAGGAAGCGGCGGGGTGGGTGCTCCAGGTGAAGCAAAGTCCACTATAAATACATATAAATTCCACAAAATGTTCTCCTCCCTCCTGTCCGTGAGTCTGGGCCTGAGCTCAGGCTGCTGTGAGGAGTGTTTGTGTGGGGCAGCTGCTGGGGAGCTGCTGCCTGAGATGGGATGGAGGCAACTGGAGTGCTGGAGTCCTTTGCCAGGAGGTTTGGAAGTGCCAGGAGGAGGTCGGGAGCAGTTCACCAATCCTCTGGGATAGCCAAGCAGATACAGGAGTGCCAAGAGGCCAGGAGGGATGAGTGAGGCTCTCCTGGGTCTCCAGCTCTGGGTGCTGCTGCCCCAGGGGAGCAGAGGTCCTGGCTGAGTCAATGGGACAGGCGGCCCCATTCCCGTAGAGTCCCTTGCTCTGGATTTTTATTACACACCAAAAAAAAAAGAAAAAAAAAAAGAAAAGGAAAAAAAAAAGGAAAAAAAAAAAAGGAAAAAAAAAAAGAAACTAAACCCCCAAGGTAAAAACCAAATGCCAGCAACCAGAAGGCGCCTGGGCTGCCTGAGCCTTGTCCTGCCATGAGCTGCCCCTCCTCAGTTCGCAGCTGGGCTGTCCTTGCCCGGGCTCTGCCCCTGGCTGCTCCTTCTGCAGCCACCTCAGGGGTCTCTCCTCTTCACCTCCCTCTTGCAGCTGGGGGGCCACACGGCCGGGGCCTGGCTCTGAGGGGTGGCCCAGGGGTCCCCAGGGAGGCAGCAGGGCTGGCTACATGCGGGAGGACGGGCTGGCCAGCTCGTAGAAGAGCAGGTAGGCGTCGCTGCTGCGGACGTGGCTGGACGACATCGGGGTGACGCTGCAGAGAGGGCAGGAGAGCTGTGAGAAACTGGGACCAGGCAGCAGGATTCCCCAGAGCCAGTCCCTGCTGGCCCTGCCCCATCCCACGGCAGCCTCACCGGGAGTCGTTGAAGCTGTGCCACTCGCTGGACACGGGGCTCTTGCAGTAGGCTGTGTAGTGTCCCCCCATGGTGGTGCCCGAGTGGTTGGAGACGGCGTAGAGGTTGTAAACGGCGTGGTCTGTGGGGGGAAAAAGTGCCACTCAGCCCAGCTGCCTCCCCAGCATGCCAGCACGGGGCCGGGTCCCCTGGATTCTGTGGCTCCCACCCCTCAAACCCCTGCCCCCCACCACGGCTGTGACACACAGGGGAGCACGAGGAACACGGGGGTCACCAGAAGCTCAGGGCTGTGCTGGAGCCCTGCAGGGACTGGGACTCACTGCAGCTCTGCGAGGCGAATTCCCGGAGGTCCAGGTCCTTCAGCTGGAAGTTGACGAAGGTGGTGAGTTTGCTGCTTCGTATCCTGGACTCGGAGAAGCGCTTCAGGTCTGGGGGGAGTCACGTCAAGGAGCCAAGGGACAAAGGGAGACCCGTGAGAAACCACCTGCCATCACCCCCAACACTCCCTACACCCCCATCCCTCTGCCCAAAGGATACGAAGCACCAGGATCTTGGGGAACTTCTGGATGCTGAATTTCTTCGTGCACCTCGTCCTGGCTTTGCAGCGACAACACGTCTGTGGGGGACAAACAGCACAAGCAGGAGGGTGAGGGCAGAGGCCAGTCCCCCCTGCGCCCACAGTGCTGGTAACACAGGCATGGGGGGAAAGGTGCCCACCCTGCTCCCAGGAAAGCCCCCCCTGCCCCGTACCGGCTTCTCGTCTCCATCCAGCACGTCCTCTTTGGTGAAGAGCCGGAGACAGTCCATGAGCGTCACCTCCCCGTAGCCTTTCTGTGAGAGCACAGGGAGGGTCAGGGACAGGGAGTGAGGGGCAGGGGGCCAAGGGTCATCCCTGGGGATGCCTCACCTTGGGGATGGGCAGGGACAGGTCCCAGAAGGGGTCGAAGGCAGTGGAGCAGTAGCCGCACTCGGTGCAGGTCAGCGAACTCTTCAGCTGCCCAACGAAGAGGTCTGGTGGGGTGAGACAGAGCAGGGTGAGACCCCCGGTTCCCAGCCCAATTCCCAGCCCTGCCCTGCCCTCCTGTCCCCCCAGCCCTGCTCACCGCTGATGCGGCTGTCCTCCCTCTCCTGGTACCTCCTCCACATCTGCCGGCTCTTCTCGTCGTCACTGCAAGGGGTGGGGAGACACACGGGGAGTGAGCGTGGCCTGGAGGATGCCAGCCCTGCCACCCAGCCCAGAGAGACCCGTGTGGTCACTGTCCCTAGGCTGGGCTTGCAGGCGGTAAGCTCGTCTTACCCAGTTCCTCCCAGGCAGCACTTACGGGAGGTGGTCCAGGCTGTCCGTGCTGGCCCGGGGCCGCACCAGCACACGGTTCACCTCGCTGTGCAACCCATCCAGGAGGAACCGCAGGAATTCCTGTGCATCCTGCTGGCTGCAAGGCACGGGGCACCGCCGGTGAGCGGCAGCAGGGGGGGCTCATCTCCCCCCACCACCGCTGCACCCCCCCCCCTTACTTGTAGCCGACGAAGCGGGGGGCGTATCTCTGGATCTGCGTCTTGAACTCGGACGGGCTCACGCTTTCGTTGGGGGACGAGGTCCAGAGCAGCTGGATCAGCTTTGCAAACTCTGCGGGCAGAGAAGCGGGTCAGCAAGCTGGGGCAGAGCTCAGCACCCCACCTGGGGGTCCCTGCCCCCGATCCTCCCCCCTGGCTGAGCACCCACAGCACAGCGCCTGCCCCAGCAAGGCTGGGGAGAAGCACCGACCTCGGGGTGGGTATCCCCAGGATTTGGGGCATCCCGGGGGGGCGAGGGTGTGCTGCAGGGCTGTGCTGCAGGGCTGTGCTGCAGGGGAGCCCCCGCAGTCCCCAGGGGCTGGCGATGGACACTCACCTGACATGAGCGCCGTGCGCATGCGGCTGTTGTTGTTGAGGTCCCGCAGGTACTGGTTCTGCAGGCAGTAATCCCGCAGCTCCTTGGTGTTGCTCAGGCACTGCAGGATGGAGTTCATGAAGCACTGGGGGAGGCAGAAGAGAAAACCATGGCAACGGGAAGCAGAGGGAGGCAGGCGATGGCAGGGGGACACCTGGGGCGGGTGGGCAGAGGATGGATGGGGACAGAGCAGTGCAGAGCAGCGGAAGCTCTTCCTCAGGCAGTGGGTTGCAGGGAGCTGCCAGGGTGACAGAGTGGGTGTTGGGTGGCGAGGAGGAGGGCCAGGGCTCCCCCCTGCCCCACAGATGTGCACAGGGTGAGCTGGGGCCATGCTGCCTGGGCACACACTCACCGTATTGCCGAGGTTCCGCAGCCCGGTCAGCCCCTGCACCGCCTTGGAGCTCTGCAGAGAGAGGGAAGAGGGCTGAGATGGTGCTGCACTGGCCATGCCACAGACATGGTGCCACAGACACCCCCATGGAGCAGACCCTCCAGTGCCAGCAGAGGCCCCATCCCGCTGTGACATCATGGGCAGGGCCAGCAGCGCAGCTGCTCTCTGGGCCAAGGACCTGGGGAGAAGCCATGGCTGGCCTGCCCCGTCCTGCCTGCCAGGCGGCTGCTGCTGGCCCAGGACGATGCACAGGGCTCAAAGTTCTCCCTGCCTGGCGACGCTGTTGCCCCATGCCCTGGGCTGTGGGCCAGTTCAGCCCCCCTGGCTGCCTCCACTGCCCCCCCTGGGCCCCAGGACACTTGGGGATGGCAGTGCCCCGTGCCTGCCCCATGCTGCTGGAGGAGCACAGTGCCCTGTCACTGCCCATCTTGTCCCCTCCAGGACACCCTGCATGAGCACAGCCCAGACTTTGGCACAGTTATTTTGCAGGATAAAGTCCACCTGGGAAAGTGCAAGCCCAACCCTGCAGCAGAACAGGGCTGTGTGCCCAGCGGTGCCCTCCCAGCCTCTCGCTGCCCTGGCTGTGCTGTACCTGTGCCATGGAGGCTCTCCCAGGTCCCCAGGTGCTCCCTGAGCTAGGCCAGCATAGGCAGCTGGGCTCTGGGGCTGGGGGGCATTGCCACTCTTTGCTGGACACACTGAGACCAAAGAAGGGTCTGGAGGGGCCACCAGCCCTCTCCCAGCATGTGGGACAGGGTGCTGGTGGGGAGGAGTGGTGGGAGCCCAGGGGTCCTGCTCAGGGTAGTGATGGGACAAACATCCCCAGAGCGGGTGTGGGGTCCCGCAGGGTCAGACCGCTGACGGTGCTCCCCCAGATGACCAGAATTTAAGGATCCTCAGGCAAACGCCCCAGCTGCCCACCCCAGGCTTAGAGGAGGGGGAGGAGGAGAGGAGGGGAGAGGAAGAGGAGGGGAGGGGGCCCAGCAGCTCCGAAATAGCAGCAGCTGGTGTGTGTGTGGGAGGTGCTGAGCACCCAGCCCTGACAGCAGCCCAAAATAACCCAGATCCAGTTACACGTGCTCCTTAGCGACGGCACAGGCATCACCCACCGCAGCGGGCACCGGCACCAGCGGCCACTGGGCCGCCCTGCGTGGGCACACGTGGCCCTGCCGGACTGACCGCGCACCCTGTGTGCCACGCCAGTGCCCCGTGGTGCCCAGGTGTGGCTGAGCACAGACCTCAGTGCCAGGGGGTGGCTGTCCAAAAGTGCCAGGCAATCCCCCCCGGCTTCTCCCCAGGGACCCCCAGGCTGAGGGCAGGCTTGGCAGGGCAGGGGGTCCTGCACTGTGCCAGCAGTGTCTGATGGGTCAGTGCCACACCATGGCTGCAGGAGCTGGCCTGGATTTGGCCCACAAGTGGACAGGGCCGAGCAGGCACAGGAGAGGTGGGGCCGTGTCCCAACAGTCTCCATCACTTGAAGGGTCTGACCCTGGGAGGGATTGCTGCTCGTGTCCCCACAGCTATCACAGGGAAGGTCACAGTGCTAGGGGTGAGCAGCAACCCCTGGGAGCTGCCCCAGTGCTCCCCAGCCATCCCCACCACCAGGACGCTGCTCGTCCAGTCGCCCTGGCCGGGCAGCTCCTGCCTGTGAGCCAGGAGGGACCGGGCTGTCCCACCAATGTGGGTGCAAACCTCCCCACAGACCTGGCATTCCCCCACAGCCAGGACCTGAGCCTGGTCCTGATTCCTCCCAGAGCCTGGAACGACCCCAGGGGAGGGCTGGGGCTGCGGGGTGGGGTGGGGGGTGTCAGGTACTCCCCTACCGTGGTGCAAGCCTGTGTGCACCGAGGTGTTGTTCCCCCCCCTGGATTTCCCTCCCCTGGGTGACTCAACTCCAGCTAATCCCCCTCTCCCGTACAGGGTTTTATCTAGGACACGACATGCTCAGAGGCGGTGAAGGAGAGCTGGCTCACGCGGCGCGGCAGGGGAGTCCCCGAGGCTGCACTGCAGGACGGGGACAAGGGACAGGGGATGGGGACAAGGGACACGACCCGGACCGTCCTGCCCCATCCAGGTCCGCACGCCCCGCGCCCGTCGGGGTAGCAGGAGAGCCGGAGCAGCCAGGCTTACATAAGTGCCCAACCCCTGCCCTCCCTGCCCCTTGCTCTGCCATCCCTGCAGGGAAGATCCGCCCCGCCACCGTAGCCCTGGGGACAGCGTTCAGTCCGGTGACACTGCCAAGGGGCCAGAGCGGCCAGCAGACCCCTTCCTTGTGGTGGGCAGGCTGGGACAGAGGGACCTGGCCAAGGTCACCACAAGGGCAGGGCTCGGGAGAGGAACCCAGGTGTCCTGACACGTGCGTTCACCTGCTCCCTGCCATCCTGCGGGACGCCGGGACACGCCGTCCCCGCCGCCAGCACCCACCCCCGGGCACCCCATCCCGGGGCACGGGGGCCGCCACAGGGTACCCCACACTCCCCAGCGAGGGCGGGGGGGCCCCCCTTCTCTGGCCCCACACCGGGGGGCTGCGGGCATCTCATACCTTGGTCTTATTGAGGACGAGCCCGACGAAGGTGGAGACCAGCAGCGACCCTGGCATGGAGGCGCGGGGCCGCAGGTCCTTGTGAAGGTCGGGGAGCGCGGGGGGCTCCTCGGGCAGTGTCACGGTGTAGGAGTCCCTCATGGTGGCCCCGGCGGGCACGGCAGGGCGGCGGGGACCCGCCGAGGGCAGCGGGGTGCCGGAGGGTGCGGGGTGGGCACCCCTGGCCCGGGGCCGGCTGGAGCCGGGGGCGCGGGTTCAGGCGCGGAGCCCCCCGTGCTTGGGCGTGCGGGGCCGGGGCCGGTGCCGGCTGCGGGGCTGACGGGCACCTGAGCGGCTCTGACATCAAATGGGTGGGGAGGCGGCAGCCGGGGCTCGGTGACGGGCTCGGTGACGGGCTCGGTGACGGGCCAGCCCCCGCGCACCGCGTGGTACAGCGCGCCGGGAGACACAGGGGGGGCCCGCGAGGGGCGGCTGTACCGCGGGGGGACGCGGCTCCGGGGGGCTCCGGGGGGATGCCAGAACCCCTCCGCACCTCTCTCAACTCTCCCGTACCCCGACACCGGCACCGTGCGGGGCAACGGGGCGTTTGGGCAAGGCGGCAGCCGGAGGAGCGCCTGCCCACCCCCCTCAGTGCTCCCCCGTGCTCCCGGCTCCGCGTTCCCGGGGCTGATGGCACCGGCTGTCCGGCCCCGGGCACGCCGTGTTCTGGGCAGGCACCGGGCGGAGAGCGGGGCTACCCAGCCGCGGGAGTCACTCGCCAACACTGTTTTGGTAACGCAGGGGCGGCCCCACAGCATGTGGGTACAAGGGGGGCCCGCACACAGAGAGGGGCTGTCAGAGAGGGCCGTGAGGCTCCCGGGCATGTGCCTTCCCTGCGGGGCCAGTGCCAGGTTACACATTTTGGGGGAACCCTCCTCCTCAGGGGATGCAGTGGCGCTGAGCTCAGAGGTGTTTTAGTGCCCTGCGCGGGGGGAAAAAGCTCCCCCCCAGTCCTACGTGGAGCAAAGACCCCACCTGGCGTCTCCCCTCGGTAAACTGAGGCACGGCACGGGCAGGGCTCCAGCTCTTCTCCTGCAGCAAGGGCAGATGCGGAGGCTGGCAGGGAGCCCGGGTGTCCTGCGTCCTAGTCCTGCGTCTCCCTCTGCTTCACCCCTCTGACCGCAGCAGGACGAGCGGCGGAGCCTTTGCGCCTGCTGAGCGTGCCCAGGTGTCCTACCGACCGCTCAGGGAAATTTCCATGGGCGACCGAGGCGGGGAGTGCGGCTGGGCTGCTCTGACACCGAGAGGGCACCCAGCAGTGCCTGCTCTCCTCCCCTGCCAGCCCCCAGCACATCCCCATCCAGAGGCAGGGGCTGCTGAATCCTGATGGCTGCAGATGCAGCCTCCCCTGTCCGCGGCACAGCCGGCGGAGGGGCTGACTGGGGAAGGAGGAGAGGGGGAGGGAGGAAGGGAGACTATTTTTGGCACCGGCAAAAAATATCTGAGGAGGCATCTTGCAGCGTTATTCATCTGCAGGGCCAGGGCTTTCGGCTCCACAACAGGACTCCTGTCGTAATCCCGGGGCCCGTGCGTGCTCCCACACGTGTGTTTATGTACACACCCCGTGCTGTGTACACCGTACACATGTGGGGACACGGCGTTCACATGTGGGGACACGGTGTGTGCACACGCCCACTGCCCTCTCCGCCCTGTGGGATTGCCCTGCAGGGCTCCCACGGGTCACAGCCTGGGACACCTGGGGGCTGTGGCACAGCTCCCCGAGACCCAGAGCTCCTGCCACCCTGCCCGGGTGGGTATCCCAGGGGCAGGATCAGCCCTGGAGCACAGCCTGCCCCATGGGGTGCTGGTTCAGCACTCCCCACGAGGATGCACCGTGCCGGCAGAGCCGGTTCTGTGGTGAGAGGGTGACGTTCAGCCACATCCCTTGTTGAACCTCGTGCCCCGGTGTCACTGGGCGCCCTGGGCCAAGGACCAAATTCCCCTCCAAGCCAGAGAGCGGCACACAGGCTCCAAGGGCGAGGCTGGGGCAGGAGAGAGAAGGGGAGACCTGGTGGGGTGGCATCACCCAGAGCCAGGTCCGTGCCCTCAGCTGTCCCCTCTGCAGCGGTGACCTTCTGCCGCGGGCAGAGGTTGCCACAAGGCCCTGTTGGCACCGCCACGGCAGGCAGGGCCGGGACTGGCTGCGGGCCAGGGACGTCAGCTGCTCAGGATGGGACTGCGGAGAGCTGCCGGCGGGTTTGCGGGTGGCTCTGGCCTCCTGACCCTGTGTACACCCGGGGTGGTTAATGGGGCGGCACCGCTCCAGCCCTGCCCCTCACCAGCCTGCCCTTCCCAGGAGCCAGCACAGCAGAGCACAACCACTCGCTGCAGCTGCACCTTTACCCCATGGGATGGTAAACTGAGGCACAAAGTGACAGTGTGGGCAGGGACAAACGCCGGCACCTTCACCTGCTGGCTGCAAACCCCTCCGCAGGGTGGCTTTTAGAGGCAGGAGGTGGCTGGGGAATAAGGGATGGGAGGAAGCACTGAGCCAGCCCTGCTGTGCCCTGGCTCTGTCAGGAGTGGGTGCTGCTGGCACTGCCCTCGGGGCTGGGTAATGGGGCAGAACCAATGGCAGCACCGGGGCTGCAACATGCGCCTGTTTCCGGCTCCTGGCACGGCCGCGGGCACCCAAGTCTGTTTTACGATCGGGACATTTGCTTGGGAAAGGGAGAGGGGAAAAAAGGCACGGCAGTGGAAAATAGCAGCTGTGCCCATCAAAGCACCGAGGAAACCTAAGCCAGTGTGGCTGACCCAGCCTGCCCTGTCCCAGCGCCACCTTTGCCACCTGCTAGCCAGCCCTGGCTGTGTTCATGTGCAGACCACAGGGCTGTGGTTTGTGGCTATGCCCCGTGGACATCCCATGGCAGCAGGCTGGCACCCACATCACAGCAATGTGTGGGCACTGGGGTGAGGACCCTTCCTTAGCAGTGGCAGTCAGGGCTTTCCAGAGTGCACATGCCTGGTAGCAACCACTGGATCCTCCCTTGGTCCCCCCCTTCCAGGGCCTGGTGTGGGAGGGGGAAGCAGGAATTCCCTTCCACAGCAGTGATGCTCCACTCTCCAGCTCCCCAACCTGCTCCCTTGCCCCAGGGATCAGGGAGGTGGGCACAGGGGGTCCCACACCAGGGCAGGGTGCTGCTGGCACTGCAGGTGCAGCTGGTTTTGTGGTGGAAGGGGCACAGGGGAAAGGGCACGGTAAGGGATGTGAGAGCACTGGCTGCAGAAGGAAAGAGGTCCCTGTCCTGCTCCCAGGGAAGCAGAAAAGAATCCCCCAGCACTTTTCCTTGTGTTTTGGTGGACGTCAGTGGGACAGAGATGCAGGGAAGCAAAGGGCAGGTCAGAACCTGGACTGAGGCAGACCAGCCTCCACCACAGGGGGAATGGAAACAAAGTGGGAGACACGGCAGGCACAGCCTGACCAGATCTTGGAAGGAAACCTGAGTGGAAAATTACCAGGCTGCTCCCCTGCGCACCCGAGCTGGGCTGTGTGTGACTCCTGCTCCCAGCCCGGGCCGGGGCCCTGGGGCTGCTGCAGCACCAAGGGGTACCTGGGGCACGGAGTGCCTGTCACCCTGGGTGACCCTGCCCAGAGCAGCGCTGCCACAGGGAAACTGCTGCTGCCACAGGGGCTGGGGCACAGGGCCCCGAGATGGCAGCAATGGATCATGCCAGGGGACTGGCATCACTGGGCACCAGTGAGCAACCCGACTGGGCACTGAGTCACTGTGGCAGAGCCAGCACTAGCCAAACCAGCCACCCCAGCAGGGTGAGTGCCCAGCCTGGTCGTGTCACCTTCCCGAGCCGGGATGAGGCAGCAGGAAGCCCCTCCTCGGGCTGGGACCATCACCCACTGGTCACACCCACTGGTCACACACACACGCAGAAAGGTGCAGCGGGCACAGTCCTGCCAGGACGTGGGCACCCTCAGCCACTGGGTGAGGTTTGTTCCCAGCAGCGTGTTCAGGGAGCACAGCCCCTCAGAGGACACCCTCCTGGCGGCACACAGGCTGCCTCAGCAGCTCCAGCCCGGCGCTGCTGCGCCAGCAAGGGCATCTCGGAGGGACAGACGCAGAAACTGAGGCCCGGGACAGCACACGGAGATTCCCAGGGAGAGCACCAGCGCTCAGGCTCCCTGGATAAGCACGACCATGTGTACCCACACCACAACACAGCCGAGCCCCCCACCCCCAGCCAGCACCACGTACCGTGGGGTCCTGGGCGGGCACATCACAGGGGTCGTCGCTCCTCTCGCAGGGCTGGCTGGCACAGCGGGTGCCCGAGGGAGGCAGGCTGGCCTGAGAGGGGCCGAGGTGGCCGGCAGAGAGGCTGCCGTGGTTGCTTTTCCTCCCGTAGCTCTCCAGGTACCCACGGACGTAGTCGGAGTGGGTGGCAGCCTGGTAGAGCCCCTGCAGGGCGCCGGGCTCCTGGCGGGCGCGGGCGGGCGCGTAGGCGCTGTCCGAGGTGTGCAGCCCCGAGAACTCCCGCGCCAGGTCTGAGTGGCTGATGGATTTGTGGCGGCTCAGGGGCGCTGCGGCGGGCAGGTAGCCCGTGGGGCTGGTGGGGGTCCCCGCGAAGGAGTAGCAGCCCCCCCCGCTCAGCCCCCCGCCGGGCGGCCGGGGCTGGGCGCGGATGTAGGAGGGGCTCAGGCGGATGCTGGGGTCGGGGTACAGGGGCAGCCTGTCATAGGCGCCGGTCGGGGACAGCCCCGCGCTGTGGTAGCGGGGGGAGCCCAGGTAGCTGGCTTTGAAGCCGATTTTGTCGCTGTCCGCGTAGGACAGGCTGGATCCATAGGAGCTGTAGGAGCTGTACCCGCTGGGAGCTTTGCTGTAGGTGGTCTCGGCGTAGCGGGAGGAGTCCACGTAGCGCTTCAGGGTGGAGGAGAGCTGGGACATGCTGCAGGCTGGGGCTCAGAGGGCTCTCCTGGAGGCATCGACTGCAAGGGAAGAGCCTAGGGGTCAGCTTTCACAGGTCAGCACAGTGGGGCACCCACCACCACCACCCACCCAGCAGCCCGCTGTCCTGGAACACCCTGGGAGAGGTGTGCAGGCGATAGGGAATCCAGGGGATGAGGGGCCGTGGTTCCTGCCACCTGTCAGCGTTCCTGAAGAGCCTGGGGCAGCAGGACTCAGCTGGCACTGCCACCCATGTGCCTTCAGGCATCTCACACCACAGAAGGGAGCCCCAGGGCACAGCCAGGGCACCCAGCTTTCCAGGACCCACAGACACCCAAGCCAAGGGACTGCAGCAGTCATGCCTGCCCCAGCCCTGGCATCCCTGACACGCTGTCCCATGGCTGGAGAGGTGTCCCCAGTGCCTCCTCCAGATGGGAGGCGGTTGCCTGGTCACAATCACGTTGCTTAGGCCCAGCTCTACCCGAGAGAGGCAGGTGGGATGGACTGATCCAGCCAGCCCAGCACCTTCCCCGGGCTATTCAGAGTGAGGGCTGGGGCTTGGCAGGGGGCTGGCATTTCAACAAACTGAAAGGGAAACTGAGGCAAGGCCAGGACCCGAGCAGCCTGCCCATCTCCCTGCCACCGCTGTGCCCCGTGAGCCTCCCATGAGTAATTCAAGACGAGTCTTCCTGTTGAGGTGATGTCTGTGCCCCCACCCTCCAGGCAAAGCCAGGCTTTAAGGGCGGGCAACACCCCAGCACTCGTTCCACACAGAGAGCAGAGGGCTTCTGCCCCGTGGCACCCGCACAGGACAGGAGAGGAGCACACAGGGGACAGGGACAAAGGCACCCAGAGGCAGCCCGGAGCAGGGACAGGGCAGTGTGGCAGCCAGCAGCCTCCAGCGTCTGCAAACACGGGCTGCGTGGAGCCAGAGGAAAGTTTTCCCTCAGCACCCACGCCGAGGCTGGTTCCCTACCTGTCCTGGGGCTGTGGGTGGCACCGGGGCAGGCAGGACCCCAGCCGAGCTCCTCTGTCCTGGCGGTGCTGGCGCTCAGCTCCCCCTGTGCCTGGTGTCCCTTCCCTGGCAGGACAGTGGCTCATGTGGCTCCGAGAGTCTCCAGTCACCCGGGAGATGACCCTGATTCACAGGCTTTTCCCAGCCCAGCCGGGGCGGGCTCTGGCCTGGCTCCAAGCTGGGAGGTGACAGAGCCTGTGCCTGGCCCGTCCCTCACATGGTCCCGGCAGCACACAGGGGGCATCCAGGGTTGGGGATGGGCACTGGATCCCAGCTTGTCACTCCCTGGCTGATCCTGGGGGAGCCCAGCCTCCTGCTCACAGCCCCAGGGTCCGACCCCAGTGTGGAAACACCCTGGAATTACTTTTAGGAGAGGGTGGTGAGAAGCACTCATGGGCTCCTGGCAGACAGCCCCGGGCTTTCCAGCATCCCAGGTGCTGTTGTTATTGCCCAGGGAACAACCACATCCCACAGTGGAGAGGGAAATATTTACAAGCAGGAGCAAGGTGGAGCACACAGACCTGTTTGGGAACAGAGGCTGGAGGGTGAATAACCTGCTCCCAGGCAGGGACTCCACGAAACACCCGGCTCTCCCCAGCCAGGCTGCCGCTGCTCTCACCAGGAGTGAGGGCCCAGGAGAGGCTCTGCCAGTCAGGATTTGACATGGGCAGTGAGGGAATCTTGCTTGGAGGGATGTGGGACCCCAGCCAAGGGACTGGCACTCCCTGCAAGTGCCAGAATGAGCGTGGCAGAGCCCCTCGGCTCCGTGTGCTCGTGCCTGGCTGCCTGCCCTGCTGGGGCATGGGGCAGCCTGGCACAGGACCCTGTCTGGGCTATCCCTGATCCTTGTCCCCCTCGCCAGCAGAGATGATCTGAGTGCTGGGACAGCCCCATGCCATCGCCCACTGCCAGCAGTGCCCGTGCTCTCTGACAGAACCTTGTGCCATCACCCACTGCCAGTGCTGCTCGTGATCTCCCACTGTGCCGTGCCAACACTGATGCTGGCAGCATCAGGAGAGCCTCCAGTTTGGAAGCAGGAGGGCAGCAGGTGCTCTCTGGCAGCAGGACAGGTTTCCACAGGGCAGCAGGTGCCTGGGAATGCGGGGGAGCTGATGGAGGGATGGGGGGGCCCAGGAGCAGGAGCCAGCTCCAGACACGGCAGCTACCCCATCTCTTGGGAAGAGAGGTCTTACCATGGAGGAATGTCACATCTGCTAGGACTGCCTGTGCTGCCGAGTCCCCACGTCACATCCAAGTGTATCCCAGGGCAGAGGGAGAGCGGAGTGTGCCAGGAGCCACAGGAGCTGACTGGGGTGTGAGAAAACCTCGGGTCCTCCCAGTGTTTCCTGGGCTCCTGGCCCCTCCCTGCCTGTCATAGTGCTGAGCTTTCCTGCTGCCTGGCAAAGCCCTGGGGCTGGCAGGGCTGAGTCAGCTCTCCTGCTCCCTCATCATCCTCCCGAGGTGTCAGGCGAAGCTGAGGCACAGGAATGTCCGGTCTGCGCTCACGAGGCCAGGCAGGAGCCAGCACCAGGACATGGCAGCAGGACACCCTGGGACTGCTTGGAATGCTGGGAAGTCCTGCCCTGGCCTCCAGCTCCACCAGCCTTCCCAATGGGAAGCTCAGCTCAGAGAGGGAAGGCAAACCCTTCACTCTGGAGGCAGAGGATCAGGGACCCTGCTCTGTCCCCAGCTGCTGCCCTGCCCATGCCTGGTGGCAGCTGCCCTCTCTCTCCTCCTGCCCGTGCCCGGTGGCAGCTGTCCCCTCTGTCCTGCCTGTGTCCAGTGGCCGCTGTCCCCCTCGGTGGCCACAGAGCCCCAGAGCGGGCTCAGCTCAGCTTACACAGCGCTGGCTTCATCCAAGGTGTCACAGCTCAGCTGCTTCTCACTTACACAGGCTTGGAGCTGTGTCCCCTGTCCCCTGAGACACAATGTCCCAGCCCTGGAGGTGACGTGGCAGCTCCCAGCAGAGGCAGAGGTGGGACCCTGTGTGAGGTACTTTGTGTGCTCCAGTGCACACGTTTGGGGTGGAGGGGCTCTGTGTCCAGCTGAGAGTGCCAGAGGGGTGGGACAGCCTCCTGCACATTCCCTGAAGGGCACAAGGCAAGGGATCCCTCTGGGATTCCATCTCCCTCTGGGAAAGTGGCCCCGAGAAGCCCTGGGGAGAATGTGCCACAAAATGTTTGCTCCCTACAAGGAGCTGGAGCCATCCTGTCAACAGATGGAGACCCCAGTGCTCTTTACCTGTGCCCCCCCACCACTCCCACCCCCCAGAACAATGGGCACTGCCCAAGGTGGCTCAGGCAGCTGAGGCCAGCCTGGCCAGGGCCCTTCCCCTACCAACCCTGGGCCTGAGAACCCTCCAAACTCACACCACATGTGCTGGCCGGGAGTCACCGCCCCGGACTCGCTGGGTGCTGCTGACACATCCCCACCCAGCTGCACGACCTGCTGCTCACCCCTCCCGGGCCACCCCCCGGGCAGCAAAACCCCAAACCCACGGGGAACCCACGGGGAACCCTGACGTAAGACCCAGGGCATGATGTGTTATTGCTTTGAGGTCTGTGGGTGCAAGGAAAAAAAGAAGGGACCCTCGGGCAAGTGGCTCTGCCCACGCCGGGGGGACGAGGAGGCTGCCGGGGAACTGCCAAGTTTTTGTGTATGAACTCTGAACCTGGAGGGAAACCTCTCCCCTGCGGTTTTATGCAGATGGAGGAAGAGGGGAGGCAGTTTTGTCTGTCTCTGGGTCCCCCTCCCCAGGGTTGTGTCCCCTCCACCTCCTCCACTCACCTGCGTGTGGGGTGGGCGGCCGATGGCTGGTCAGGGGGACGAACATCCAGGCATGAGGTGATGCCCACGGGGCTGATCCTGCCTCCTTTGGGATCTTCCCCTGGTCCCAGAGATGGGAGACGTGGAGATGGGCAGCAGCAGAGCCCTTTGGAGGGGACAGGGCACCCCCAGCTCAGCCCCTCTACCCTGGGAGCGAGCGCGGTGGCTGGAGGGGGCCGAGCCCGAGGGCTGTGGGGCCACACGTAAAAAAAAACGCCACCACAGAAATTCAGGGCTCAGGTTACCGGCCAGATAAATATAGTGTCTTTATCTGACCTCACAGGGCGCTGAAATGCTCCTCTCGCATTCCAGCCTGGGGAGGCTTAAAGGGGACGTGAACCCGAGGTGGGCTGGTGGCTCACGGCAAGGGGGTGCCGGGAGGGGAGAGGCTGCGGGGGCCGCGGGGGCTGTGGGAATGAAGGAGGATGACCCAGGGTAAGTGTGGGGAAGGGAGGGATTTGGAGAGGGAGATGGAGGTCCGAGAAGGAAAGGATAGATGAAGGGTTAAGAGAGGGAGCGGGGTGGGACACAGCTTGGTGTGGAGGCAGAAGAAAGGGGTGTCCATGGCTGCCAGTAAGGTCTGGAGCAGAGCACGAGGGTGAGGGGATGGGTTGGTCTGGGTTTTGCCCCTCTTGGCCCAAGCCAGAGGTGGAAGAGCCCGCTAAGGCTGCCGCAAAGGTGGGCACGGGGCAGGTGGAGTGGCACGGCCATTCCTCACGGATCCGGAGGGACACAGGGACACCCGCCCGGCACCGCTCCCCGACGCCCGACCCGCCCAGGGAACGGTGGCACCTGCCCGGCCGTGACTCAGCGAGCACCTGCCGCGGCTAATGAGGAGGGACCTAATTACGGTGGCATCTCCCGCCCGGCTCCAGCCCTCAAACAGGGAGGGACACGCGAGGGACGCGTCCGGGCGTCACTCTGGGAGGCTGCGCCGGGTCACCAATGGTGTTAGGGGGTGGTGGCTGCTCCCAAACCATGGGCGAGCGTGTCCCACGGTGCCAGGGTGGCATTGTGACCCTGGGCAAGGAGCAGTGGCTGCTCTGGCTGCTCCAGAGGACACGGGATCCCTCGGCAGCCCCACAGGCAGCGTGTGGGCACAGGGGCACAGGCAGGACACCGGCGTGACAGGCACAGGATTTTTGGGACCCGTGCACACCAAGCCCTGCTCCCATGCGTGCTCCCAGCCTGGCAATTCCCACCCCAGAGGATGGATAGGTCAGGAATAGACCTGGAGTCCCCTACTTTGCCTCCCTGCCGGCACAATGGGCAGAGGGGGAGGACCCCTGGGATGGAGCTGGGGAGATAGGGACAGGTATGGGAATGGGGGAAAGGGGTCTGCGCTCAGGGGTCTGTGCAGGAGAGGGTCACCCTCCCCAGGAGGGGCAAGTCTTGCTCCCCTGCCTGCTTCTCTCCCACAGGGATTGGAGTGCTGGAAGCCTGGGGGAGGCACACTGGGGTCTGTACCCCTCATCCAGGGTGCTGAGGGCACAGGCTGTCCCTGCCCTCTGTACAGGCTGGAGCCCAGCCCCACCACAGCCCCTCATCCCACCACCTCACACACAGGTGCCCGTGGCTCCAACACACAACCTAAGGAAGGGTTTTATTGTGCAGACAGAGAGGAACACTCCCGCATGATACTCGTTTTCTTTTCGTTGTTGCTTTTCGTAAGGGTTCTTTTTTTTTTTCCTTTTCTTCTCCTTTTTTTTTTTTTTGTTTTGTTTTTATCATCATCCCTTTAACAGAATTATTTCTCTGACGACAAAGCTGTGGAAACAACTACAAATGTTCACCAAAAAATGAAGAGACTCGAGACGCGTCCGCGCTCTGCCGCTGGGCCCTGTGCCCGCCCCGGCGCTCACCAGCACGCCCAGGGAGCTGGGCACAGCCAGCCCTCAGCTATACACGGCCTCAGCAGCACTAGACAGCAAGCAAGCAGGCAGGGACGGGCTGGGAAGGGGGCACGGGGGCACGAGGCAGCTGGAGAGGAGCAGGGAGTGGGGCAGCGGCTGCTGTGGATTGCTCTACGCCGCGGTGGCACAGCCCGGGCTGCACAAGCAGCTCAGCAGCGCTGGGGTTCACCCCCGGGGGTGTGGGTGCTCCTGCCTGAGCCTTCCCCTCCCTGTGCTCTCCCCCAGGAGGTTCCTTGGGGTCCCCGTGGGCGTCGGGGCAGACCTGGGCTGGTGGATGTGGGCTGTGCTGGGATTCCCTCTCCCCGCTCTCGCCAACCCCTGGGATCATCCCGGCCTCACTGAGGTGGTGGGCAAGAGCTGGGCTGCACCTAGGTCCTTTTTCTGCTCTTAAATGGAGACAGGGAAACGCTGGAAGGGAGGAGGGAGGAGGCACGTGGGACTGGAAGACTGCTGACCCTACCCGTGGGGAAGGATTGGGACCCCAAGTTGTTCCCTTGGGAAGACACTGAGTCCCTGCAGAGACCTTGGGGTCACACTCCCAAAGGGGAGCCCCCTCCCCAGCAGCCTGGGTGCAGCTCTGGGAGCCCTGGGGAGGGCAGTGGGGGCGAGGGCAGGGCTGTGTCTAGCTCAGAGAGGCTCTGCTTGCCTCCACTGCGAGCGGGTGCTGGCAGCAACTCTCTCGTCACAGCTAAGGGCTGGTCCCCGGGGAGAGCAAGTGGTGGCTCTGGCTCGGGCAGCCCAAAGGTACCAGATGGTGTCTGGAGGAGGCCTCGCTTCCAGCTCAGCTGTAAGAGACAGATTAGGAAAAACTTGTTGCCAGAGCACATTTGCAGTGAACCCGCTCCCAGGGCCCCAGAGGAACCCTGAGGAGGCAGGGGGGACTTTCACAGGTGTCTCCTAGACCTGCTCCCTTTTCTCCTCCCAGCCTGGCCAGGCCCTGCATCCCATGGCTGCCCCTCTCTCCTCCTCCCTGCTGGCTCCGAGACAGGATTCTCCTCGTGCCCACTCCCAGCCGTGGCATTTCGGGGTGACTCAGGGCGAGGAGCAGGATGAGGAATCAGTCACCTGGCTGGCGGGCAGGGCAGGTGGGGACACCGACAGCCCCCTCAGCTCCGGGGGCTGCGGGCACAGCACCAACCACGGGGACCCTCCGCATGCTCTCGCACCACCCCTCCCTCTCTTACCTGCCAATCCGGTGGAGAAGGGGCAAACCCCAAAAGTTAAAGGAGGGACGGGACAAGCGAGGCTGAGGCTCCAGCGCTCCCAGCACGAGCAAAACCAGCCAGCCTGGCGGAGCGGGGAGGGCACGATGGGAGAAGCAGCGCTGCCTTAGCAGAGCCCGCCATGCTTCGGAGCGGGGCACTGTGCGCGTGGGATGGCGGGGCAGTGGGGAGCGTTAGATATACGGCTATATAGAGATAACACAGAGAGCTTTCACGGCTTCCAGACGGGTCGGCTTCTCTTTTTTTTTCCCGAGGGCTGCGGCCTGGCGGGGGAGGCGGGTTGGCTGGGGGGGCTCGGTGTGTGTGTGTGTGGGTGTGTGCGCGTGCCTGGGCGGGTGTGTGTGCGCGCGTGGGGCTTCCCCTCTCACAGGGACACGAAGTCCACGGCTTGCAGGAGAGGCAGGGAGAGGAGGAGCAGCAGGAGCCACGAGGTGTTCTGGATCAAGAGGCTGAAGCCGGCGCATTTCTCCAGTTTGTCTGGGGAGGGAGAGAAGAGCCGCAGTGAAATCCTTCGGGAACAGGGTGTTATGATGGTGCTGGGGCACAGCTTCTCGCCTTTTCTCTGCCACAGAAATGCAGGCCCCTTGCCTGTTTCCCTCCCACCACGTAGCAGCAAGGATTTTGGGGACCCTGGGAGGCATAACCCTGCCTGTGCCTGGCTGAGGTGACAAGGGGGTGGGCACCAGGTGAAACGAAGGGCTCTGCAGCTGGAGGGCTGCTCCTGTGGGACATAGGTGTGGAAAATCCCCACTGTGATCTCTATGAAAGGACACCTGGGTGATGTGCCCGAAGTGGGACCCAAGAGAGGCAGGAAAAGCAGTCTGAGATGGGGCAGAGTGAGCCCGTCTGTGGGGGTGCAGTAGGAAGGGCTGGGAAACCTTTATGGGGGTCGGGGAGGGTTTGAGTGTTGTGTTTTTCTGCTGGCCCTGCCAAGCCAAGGAGGGGGTGGGAAGGAGAGGCTGAATGACGAGCAGGTTCCACTGCCCCCCTCACCTTTGATGACGGTGATGTTCCGTATCTGGTTGCCGGTGTAGTCGTTGGTGGCCCTCAGCTCGCACATGTAGACGCCCTCGTCGCTGGTGGTGAAGCTCTGCAGGTGGAGGCACACCAGGTTCTTGTGCATGGTGACGTTGGCCCGGCTCCGGTAGATGTTCTCCGAGACGCTGATGGTGCTGTGGATGACGTGCTTCCTGTTGTCCTTGGTGATGCTGAACTCGTAGGTCAGGGGGTTGCTGGTTTTGTTCTCGTAGCGACAGTCCACGCGCAGGTTCTGGCCCAGCAGGCAGGCACTCAGGTCCTTGATCATCTGACAGTGGGCAGCCTGGAGGACTGGGAGAGAGGCAGGAGGGAGCTGGACGGGGAACAGCGAGCTCTGGGGGTGCCCATGCAGCCTCCAGGCCCTGGCCTGGCTGCTCTGGGCTGGGGGAGCAGGGAGGGGTGTGCTCTGCCAGCTGTACCTGTCAGGATGACGGCGATGCCGACGGTGGGGTTCATCTTGTTGTCTCTGAGGTGCCCCCCGGGGGCTGTCTCTGAGAGGGGAGCCTGGGCAAGGGGAGAGAGAGGCAGTTAGCCAGGCCCTGGCCCTGGCACACAGATGTGGGCACTCTCTGGTGGCAGGAATGTGCAGGAATGTGCCCTTCTTGCACTAGTGATGCTCCACAGCCTGCTCCCTCCTCATCACGGCGTCTGGTTCACTGCACAGAGACTGGCTGGCACTGCAGTGAGCTGGGGAACCAGGCACTGTGTGTCTGCCCAGCATCACCTTTCCACATCCTCAGGCAATGCTGCCCCATCCACTCTCTCTTTTCCCTGCCTGGATCCCCCCAGCAGACATCAAATGCATGTGGCACAGACCTGCAGCGAGGCCTGCCTGTGCTGCCTTCCCCCCCTTCTGCCCCGTGCCCAGCCAAGGTTTGAGCAGGAGAACTGACGATGCCCCTGGAGCCCTCACACCTTGTCCAGAGGTCTGTGGCTCACGGGGAGGGGGTTTCCAGGTGAAGGACCCTCTCCAGGCACCGGCAGGCGCCCGCTCTGCCAGCCCCCCCCCCCGTGGCTCCAGCGGGTGAGCTCAGCAAGGATGAGTCACTGCGATGCAGTGGAGGGAAAGGGGCCAAGAGCAGCGAGAAGGAGGGACACAGCAGCTGGACAGGGAGCCAAGACCACTGAAGGATGGCACTGAGCCCCCAGGAGCTGCGCTGAGCCTGCCCAGCCACGGGCAGGGAGGGTTTTGTGTGGCAGCATCACCCCCCCGGGTCCCTGCCCGGTGCCCGTCTCTCTCCAGGATGTGTGTGCGTGTGGGTAAGGGGCTCGTGGATGTGCCATCAAAACGCCGGGGCTGCTGGTTCCAATCAGCCCGATCCAGCCACGAGGAAGCAATTAGAGGTTTGCAGCCCGGCCAAGCAGCCGCGTGGGGAATCCAGCCGCAGATCTGCGGAATGGAGGGAGGGGAGAGGGCGGGGGAGGCTGAAGGACATACCGAGCACCCTGCAGTCACTCCGCCGGGCTGGGCATGTGGGGCCAGCTCCAAGAGGGGGAGGTGAATCACCACCTCCCTCCCTGGTACCCCAGGCTGGCAGAGGGGGCAGCAGACCCTCAGTTTGCTCCCTCTGAGCATCCAGGGAAGAGCCAGGAATCACCTCCGCCGCGGCCAGCTGGATCTTTTTTATTTAGCAATTTTTGGGTCTTTCATATAACATTCAAGAAGGAAATACCAAACCCGTTTACTCATGCTGAAGCTCTCAAAAATCTCTTTATCCACAACCTCAAAACCTTGGCCAGGAAGCAAAATTCCCTTCTATTTGGTCTTGACAAACAGGACGTCGAAAATCAGGGCAAAGGCGTGATGGAAGGGACAACTTGAGTCTCCTCTGAGTACCTAGAAACTGCCCCCCTGTCCCTTGCTTTGTCATTTCCCATTCCTCTCTGAATGTCCTGGGACACTAGCTAGGTCACAGCCAGTCTTTCCTCCAGAAAATCAGTGCAAATAAGCTCCCAGAGAGGGGATCTTCCTCCCATCTATGCCCCAAAGCACTGACATCTTCCAGGCTCTGGGTTCAGGAGCCCTTGGACCCTTCCTGTCCTCCTGGCAGCAGAGCTATCCAGGTAACCCTCACTCCTGCATGATCCCAAGGGTTTGGTGTAGGGACAGGGCTCGGGAGCACGGCAGCATTGGAGGGTCTCCAGCTCTTGCAGGGGGCAAAGCTTCCCAGCACAACCTCCAACCGCTCAGGGGTCACACCACGGTGGCACCCACTCACCTCCCCCTGTGCCCACCAGAGTGGGAGGCCAAGGGTGAAAAACGAGCCGCGGGGATGGGAATGGGGATGGGATGGGGGTGGGATGGGGATGGGGGGCTGCAGAGCCAGACTGATGGGCTGAGAGAAACCACCACCCTCAGGAACCGCGCCGGGGGGGGGTTGCACGGGGACCCCGCGGGGCAGAGCGAGCCGGGTGACCCTGGAGAGGGGCAGGAGGGCTCGGGGGGACGAAAGGGGTCGAGTTTCACCCCCCCTTCCCCCCGCAGCAGCGCGGAGCGGGAGCGCGGCTGCGCTTGCGGGCGTGCGCGGGGGCGCGCCCACCGGGAATGCCGCATTCCCGAGCCAGGCTGTCGGGGCGGGAGGGGGCACCGGCATCGCTGCGAAAACCACCCCCGAGCATCCCCCGGGCGAGGGGCGAGGTTCCCCCCGCTACCCTCCCCTCGGTGCGTCCCGCTCCCGGGAGCTGATGCCAGAAGCGCATCCCAGCGGAGCATCCCCGCAGCGGATCCCGGCGCGGTGCGGGCCGGTGCGGTGCCTACCTGCGGGCGCTGTCCGGTGCTGCCCGCTGCCTGCGGGGCTGCCGGCGCTGTCCGGGGCTGCCCGGCGGGGCTGTGAGCGCGCCGCTCCCGCAGTCTGGGCAGGGCTGGGCGGACGGACCCAGCGAATGGGGACCGGGAGGCGTCACTGAGGCTCGGCCCCCGGCCCTGCGGCGGGGGGCGGTGCGGGGGGGGCCCTGCCTCTGCGGGACTCAGACACCCCCCCCGCCCCGCCCCAGGGGCGCGCAGTGATGCGGAGGGTCCCGTTCGCTCCCCCCCCCCTTCCTCTTCCCCAGAAAGGGCGACACATCCCCATCGCCATGGGAACATCGTTTTGGAGAAGGGCTGCCAACCCTCCTCCTTCCCGGCAGCGTGGGAGGTGTTTTGCTGGGAAAGGTTGGGAAGGGGGAAGAAGAGCTTGGCGTGGGCTTTGCTGAGGAGGGGGGCAATGCCATCCCCCCTCACCAAGTGAGTCGAGCTCGGGTCCCCAGCAAGACCAGTCTGCACCGAGTCACTGAAGACCTGCGTGACACAGGTCTCCTCCAAAATGGTGGTGGGAACAGCAGGACACACAGCTGAATCACAGAGTCAGTCAGGCTGGGAAAGGCCTTTAAGAGCATCAAATCCAACTGTTAACCCAGCACTGCCAAGGCCACCACTAAGCCATGTCCCCAAGTGTCACATCTACAAGCTCTGGGTGTGGTGCCACTGGCCACAAACAATCACTTTTAGGTCCAGGGCTGGTGGCAGTGAAGGCACAGGAAGGGTTTGCTCCCCACAGGCTCCTGTCAGCACATGGTTGGGAAGGGGATGAGGAGAGTTGCTTCCACACAGGCAAAATGCCTTTGGATCCAGAAAGCAGCCTTGGAAGAGACCTCTTCCCTGCTCGCAGGGAAGGATGGAGATGACAAGAGAGGCAGCTGCTTTGCGTGGGAGTTTGGGTCCCGAGGCATCCCAGGAAGACACAGAGGGACTCAGGATGGGCTGCCCTGTCCTCACCTCCTCCCACACCCCCAGCTGGGCTCTGCATGGAGGGCTGACGCTGTGAAAGTGGATATGAAAAGTCATATTCTGCTCCAGCAGAACCTGATCCCAGGTGACACTCGAGTGCTGAGGTTTTGCAAGCTGGCTGCACAGGGGTGGGTTTGCTAATTCTACAAAAGCTTGGCTCTGGCTGCACCTGGGTTGGCCCAGATGGGGATGGACCCCCAAGCTGGCCAGGGGTGTGCAGCAGGGTTCCAGTGTGCTGCCATGGGGAGGGAAAGGGCCTGACCCTGTCTGTTGTGGCAGCTGGGTGTCAAAGGCACTGTGTGTCACCGTGGCAGCACAGGGACACGCCACACTGGTGTCCCAGGATGGCCCAGACTGGTGGGGCTACCTATGGATGTGATTAAAGGCCTGGCAAACTGACACAGAAAGATAACAAGACTGGAAGCAGACAGATGCAAGGCAAGGAGACAGACACAAGAGGCACGTTGCAATGTTGTCAGAGTGGAAAAACTGCAAGCACAAGGTCTGCCTCCAAACACAGCTGTGATGTGGGGCAGCACATGTAACCACACACACACACACACACTGGCCCTCTTTACATCCAGCCTCACATCTCCCCCACACCCCCACCCTCACCCCCAGCTATTCCACAGGCAACCAGGGAATTCAAGCTGCAAGGACTGGCTTTCTGGGTTTTTTTTTGCCCAAGTCCCACTGCAAGAGATTTCAGCAGCCTCTCAGCCCCTGGCTGTGGTGCTGTGCAGGCAGGCGTGAGTGTGCAGTTTCTGGGCAGTGCTGGCAGCCAGTGTCCTGCTCAGGCATTTGCAGGAGGCTCCTTGCCGAGGTTCTCCCTCTGGACAGTCCTTTTGCTGCAGATTGCAGCCTGGCTGCTCTCTGTAAACCAGGGAGAAGCAGTGCCTCAGTCACACCTAATGCAGAGGCCTCCGGATGGCGGCCAAAGAAAAGGGTGGGGAGTAAAAATCCCAATAATGACAGGCAAATGGAGAGGGGGGCAGGCAGCTTTTGCAGTGTCAGGTGGCAGTCAGGGAGACACACAGCCAAGAATGAAGAGGGGCAAGAAGGCAGCCAAACAGGCACAGTGCAGCACAGCAGTGCAGACACCGGCAGGAGGGGATGCGGCAGGACAGACAGACAGCAGGCACAGACAGCTCCCCTAGGAGCTCAGATCAGCCAAACTCTCCCCTCTGGAGAGAAAGCCGGGGTGTGTGGGGAGTCCTTGGGGGAGATTCACTGCTGCTGGTGGCTCAGGGACTGTCCCCAGTAGCTGCAGGAGGCAGGGTGGGAGCAGAGGCACTGAGGGGGACCGTGACTTGAGTGTCTGGTGATGCTGCAGCAATTAAAACCTGGCCTTGCCCAAGGACATCCTGCTGCAGGGGACACCCTTCTTCTAGGAGAAAGGTGGATGCACATCCTTTCCCAGAGGAACATCTCTCCCCCGCCCCTCAGCCCACCTCAAACATGGGAATTAGAGGGTCTCTCCCTCCTGCACAGCAGCACACTCTGGGTCCTGCTCACAGCCTGGCAGCAGGATGCCCACGCAGCAACCACTGCTCATTCCTGGGGAGGGGAGATGTCAGGACCCACACAACAGGACCTGGGGGCAGCACTGCTGGGGAGAGACCCCTGATACCCCCCCAGGGCCATTAGGGCTGGGAGTTACGGGGTGAGGGAGTAAAGGAGGGGGAATCAGTGCTATTGATCTGGCAGATCTGGCAGAGATGGCAGCCCCAGGCGTGGCTGGTGCTCACCCCACAGCTCAGCACCCCCTGCACCCCCTGCTCTGCCCAGGCCCCAGCTGACAGGAGGGATGCAAAGGATTCACTGCACCGAGCCAAACCCAGGCCCTTCCCACCCCATCTTTGAGGGACAAGCAAGGGAGGCTGCAGAGGAGCTTTGCCCTTGATTGGAGGGACAGGATGGCCCCTGGGAGCCCGGTGAGGCCCCATGGATGCTAAATGTGGCATGGCCCAGATAAGAAGCCCCTGGGCTTTGTGGCACTGCTACACAGAGCAGGGGTGGAGGAGACTGTGCTCCCCTGATTCCTGCACGCAGCACGGAGCCATGGAAAACAGGGGCAGGCTGGGCTCCTGCTGCAGCACTGGCCTGGGGTCTGCTGGGCTTCCAGCAGCCTGGCAAAGGAGGCAGCAGGCTGGCACAGAGCCCCAGCTCTGACACAGCACACAGGGCTCCTCCTTGGTAGCCTCCACCTGCCTCAGGGCTGTGTCCTGTGCACAGAGAAGCCCCAGAGGCTGAGCACCTCAGCCTAACAGTGATCAGGGGCTAAGAAGTGCCTGTGAGGAAGCAGTTCCAGCCCTGCCAGCAGGAACATCCCTCCCTCCCATCGGCTCCTCCCTGTTTGCCTGCACACTCTGTCCTGTGGCTGCTCCACAGCAAAGTCCTGGCTCTGTGCTCACACCCAGGCAGAGCAGGGGATGTTGTGACCTCCTTCCTGTCGTGGGTCTTCACCTTCCAGGGAGGCTTTTCTGGGAGGCTGCCAGCAGTCAGTGTTCACTACAGGTTATCCTGTATCCACACAATAAATCCCTGCTTCACCAGGCACAGCTGCTTTTCCACCCTGCTGGCATCCACCAGACAAGATCCCAGCAGTGCAGCTCTCCTGCCCGAGCAGAGCAGACTGGTGTCCACCTGGAGGAGTGAGTGATCTCTAGCACAAGGCCACTAAAATCTTCCTGCGAGACACCTGGGAGTCCTTGTGAGATCCAGCCGGGACACTGGGAGCCAACTCAGGCTGGAAGTGGGGGCTGACTGAAGTGCAGAGCCCTTAGTCTGCTCCATCTGCTCCCCAGACTGAGTGGGAAGGGTGTTTGGCTGCCTGCTGCAGCCTCCTCCTCGCATCCTGCCTGGCAGGGGCTGGGTTTTTTTGGGAGAGCTGCTTTCTCCACCGTGCCCCACAAACCTGATCTCTGCCGAGCACAGAGCGAGACTCATCCCCGGGGGAAGGAGAAGCACCTCTGCCAGCTGAGCCAGGCGGGTTTGGCAGGTTAACACCTCCCAACTCAGAGTTTGCAGATCCGTCTCCTACCGGTGGCCAGAGGGCCTGTGTTCCAGCTCTTTGCAAGGTGCCACATCCCACGGGCTCTCCAGATGGGAGTTAACACGGGCAGAGAGCTGGAACTGGGAAAAGATGCCATTTCAAACAGTGAAACTCCCTTTCTCCACCTGTGGCACACCAGCACCTCTTTTAAAACAGGGAGTACCTGCGGGGGCTGATACCAGGTTGGGCAGCACTAGAAGCCCCTGACGGGCAGGTGATTCCCAGAGCAACTTTAAACCCCTTTGTTTTAGGGAAATTCACCCATGTGGGGAAGGAGAAGCTGCTGGGGGCCTCCCTGGAAGGTGCTGGGCAGACAAAGGGCTGTGGAGCACTGCCATGCTTCTGCTCCCCATCCCCAGCCAAGCTCTCTCCTCTCTGTCTCAGGAGAGATGACTAATGCGAGTTACAGAAAACCAAAATAGCTTCCCTGAATTTTCTCTTCCTATCTGCTGGGCCTTAAGGAATGGAAAGTGTTTATTAGCATTCCTTATTCATGAAGAAACCAGTAGGCCAGGGTGGTTAACTCTCAGCACACAGGTTCCTACGGGTAATTCCAGAGAAGAGCCACTGGGAGCAGCTGCCTGCAGGGTCCCCCTGTGCTCCAAGGCAGCTGGGAAGCCTCTCACGCTGGAGAGAAGCAGGTTAAACACAGCCCACACCACTTTCATGGGGGGCAGTGGATCCTCTGTGATTCTATGACAGAAAAAGGCAGTTCTTGCCCCTTTCTAGCAGCAGACAGAGCTCGCTGGGGCTGCCAGGAGGCACCCTGGGCACACACAGAGCATCCCTTGAGCAGCCAGGCAGCTGCTCCCCGTTCTGGGGGTTGTGTCATCGGCTCCAGAGCTCCCTCCTCTCCCCCATTGTTGGAGGGACAATGGGAGCACGTGGTGGGGTGAGGGAGGAAGGGCTTCCCCTGCCCCTCCTGCCCCAGGGACACCCTGCCTGCCCACACCCTGTGCCAGCTCTGCCAGAGAACCTCGGAGAACCCACAACTTGTGACAGAGCTGGAAGCCCGAGTCCCCCACCCCTTCTACTGTCTCCTTCAGGGACAGCAAGTGGGTCACTTCATAGCCCTGTGCAGCAATTTTGCCACAGGAAAAAACATCCTGAGAAATTTCTTCCTTTTCCTTTTATTATTTTTCAGTCCAGGTCAACCCTCTGATTTGGAATACCAGTCTAGGAGACATAAAGGCAGCACTGACAGAAAGAAGCACTAAGCTTCAGTAAGGAGAAGCATAAAGCATGCTAGAAAAAAGATAGAAATTAAAGGGGGGTGAAAAAAATTCAGGATTGTAGCAGTGAGAAGTTACCCAGGCACCCAAAGAACTGTGCTGCTGTGAGGGCTCTGCAATACACTTACCAGCACCATTGCTATGGAGGCCCTCCAGCAAACACAGTGCAATAATTTAATTTATGCTGTAGCACAGTGTGTTTCCAACACTGGTACATCAAATGCTGCTTCATCCCATCACCAGCATTTACTTACAAAGATAAACCATAGCTGCAGTT
Source organism: Neopelma chrysocephalum (assembly GCF_003984885.1). Taxonomy (NCBI): domain Eukaryota; kingdom Metazoa; phylum Chordata; class Aves; order Passeriformes; family Pipridae; genus Neopelma; species Neopelma chrysocephalum. The sequence goes on from NW_020897800.1 coordinate 2,094,833, forward strand.
TGGCTTGGGATCACCTCCCTGTCACAACTGTGGCATCTGTTACATATTATTTGTTATCTGGTATCAGTCACTTATTATTTATTACTTATTTTTATCATCTGCAGTATCTAAACCCAACAACTGGAGGCCCTGCCACTTCCAGCATGTTTTAAAAGTTTGGGCAAGAAGCACAACATACCTCAATCCCAGCTGAAGACCTTTCTGGTGCTGGGGAATCCATGGAAGAAGAGCTGGGAGGTACTGACTGTGCCATGTGCCCACACCCGAAATAAATAAGTAAAGGCAACACTTACTTAATAATCTCTTAAAGCCCCTATAGCAAAAAGTAAATGCCTCGTTGGCTGCCTTCAGTGGAATAAATCACTCCCTGTGGACAGGAGAAGGTGAGCATGTTCCACAGCAGAAGCTACACAGCATGATGTGTAATATCCATGCCTAAAGGGGTTTGGAATTCTGCCAGGATGCACTCAATCACAACCAACTTACTGCCCTTTTCACTGCAGATAATTCACATGGGTTTATCAGAGGGAGTGTTGCTGTCCTGGAGCTCTGCCCCACAAGAAGCAGCTGCTCCAAAACACGGCAACAACGCGGGATTTGGGAGCACCGAGGGCAGACAGACAAGCACCTCGGCAGCAGCAGAACCTGCAGGTACAGGGGGAAAGGTTTAAAAAGTCCTGTGGAATCATGAGACCGTGAGAAAAGAAAAATTGTGTATGGAAAATAGTAAAACACAGAGACTGAAAAAGCATTTTATTGGTGAAAAGGATGTGGGGGACCAGCAAGAACAGAAGTCGCAGCTGCTGTTCCTGGAGAGAAAGGACAGGGATTTTGTGGATGCTGGGGTCCAGATGCTTTCTCCCCTGTAAAGATGGTGCAAAACCCAAAAAAACCACGTTGAGAGACAAAAATACCACAAGAATTCTAAACAAGACACTGGCAAAAAAGCCTTAAAGAGCAGGTCAGAAACAGAGAAAAATCATTGATCAGCCCACGATTAACTAAAATTCTAGGGCAGAAAAAAAAATGAGAAGATCTAAAGAGCAAACTTCCCTGCACTAGAAAGTCTGATAACTATCCCAACCTCCACCAAACCCTCCAAACTTTGCCTGGTCTCACCACAACACATTTAATTTAATTTAATTAAGCATTTAATTTAAAAGTGGAGGCTTTGAAGGCCAGGCTGGCAACAGTAGGCAAAGGCCAGGGCGGGATTAGGATAAGGGGGGATGGTTTTAAATTGAAGAAGGATCAATTTGGATTAAATATAAAAAAAGGGTGGTGAAACAGTGCCACAGGTTGTGGATGTCACATTCCTGGAAGCATTCAAGGCCGAGTTGGAGAGGGCTCTGAGCAACCTCAAGTTGAAGTTGTTCCTGCTTGAAGTTGAAGGTGTTCCTGCTTGTTGTGTGGTGTTGGAGTAAGTAAGTAAGCTTTAAAAGGTCCCTTCCAACTCAAGTTATTCCACAATTATATTATATTTCAGGAGGTAAGGTGGTGAGCTGCCTGATGATCTCAGCTCCAGTGGACTTTAGTTTCCTGTGCTCAAGAGCCTGGAGAAGAACCCCTGAGCAAGGCAAAGCAGGACCCCCATATCTGATTCTTTAATTATCTTTTCTAGAGAGCCTTGCCACTCTCAGGAGTTAAAGGTGTGATGTTTAATGGAACTGGAAGCTCCCATCCAGGCTATCAGGTTGGACACACTGTGCCAGCACGAAATGCTGAATCAGTGCAAGTTCACTCTGCTGATTCGGGTGTGTTCCAGTTTGGTTTGGGGGTTTGAAGGAGGAAGCTTTGTCCCAGCAGGTTTGTGCCAGAGAGAGAATCACCTGTGCTCCTGCAGCTGACTCAGCAAGCACAAACAGCTCTCAGTGTGCCAGCAAAAGGGACTAAAATGTACTTAGGCAGAACCTTCATTGCCAGTGAGCCTCCTCTACCTGCTGTGGGAAGGAATTTGTAGGGATCCCAGCTGGATTCCTGGTGTGCCAGGGGCTCCTTGGCAGCACCTGAGGGGCACTTAACAGCACACAGGTGCAGCAAATGCAGCCTGAACAATTTATTCCCTAAGATTCCTTTTATTTCTTGCTGTTTCTTGACTTGAAATAAGTGCTTTATAGTAGTAATTTATTTCTGGGGCTACACATTAGTAAACACACAGAAAAAAAAGGAACAAACAAAACAAAACCCTGAAGAGCAAATTATTTGTAACCAAAGGAAAAATGGAATATTCTGTTGGTGTAAATCAGAGTCGGATAGAAAGACGGGCAAAATGAGAAAGGCAGGGAAAGAATTAGATGAAAAACATGGACTGTCAGAGGAAAACATTGCTATTATAATCATACATCCACACAGGCACAGGGGAAGGCTCTACTTACATGTAAACACCCACTTAACAAAACAAGGATTTATTAAGCACCACGAACAACAAAACCTGCTGTTTAACTCCAAGAATAGTAAACAAGCACTAGGAACCAACCCACAGCCTATTTTCCTGCAATTCCTGTCTGTGCTGGCAGGCCAGGGCTGCATTTCTGGAAATATATTACAAATAAATCACAAAAAGCTCCAGTCAAACGAAGCAAAGCGTCGTAAATACGAATTAATCGAGTGTGAAGGACCAACAAAGGCTGCTGTGTGTCCTTCTCACGCAGAGCAATGAGTTGATAGCACCGGCTTCTGCCTCTGCTCCTCCTGAAAATACAGGAGAGACACGAGGGAATCCCACAGTGGTTTGAGTTGGGGGAGGCATTAACGTTCCAGTGAGGGCCACCTTCCAGTAGAACACGTTTCTCAGAGCCCCGTCCAGGGAATTTCCACTGAAAGCAGCTGAAAAAAAACCAGGAGGAGGGGAAGAGAAGAGCTTGGAGTGCGGTGCAGGTGAGCGCGGGTGTTCGGAGGGTGTTGGTGGGAAGTGTGGCTGATGCTGGGGCCGGGGGGTGCTCAGCCTGCACGGGGGGGCACCTTTGTCCCCTGTGTCGTTTCGGGGGTGCCCGCGGCTCTGCCGGGGGTGCGGGGTCAGGGAGCGCTGTGGGTGCCGGGTGTTATCCCGCCGGGCAGCACGAGAGGGCAGCATTGCCCCGCGCTGGGCAGGTGGGCACAGGTAAGGGGGAGGCTCAGGCTGTTCCTACAGGTGAACAGAAGCCATCCTGCAACCCAGGAGTCCTGGGATATGCCTATGGACGGTAGGCCGTTGGTAAGGCGGCGTTTGCTTAATTTTTAATTTTTATTTATTTTTAATTATATTTATTTATTTTTATTTATTTTTATTTATTATTAATGTAATTTATTTTAATTTATTTTAAAATTTTATTTATTTTTTTTTCTAATATTTTTATTTTTTATATATTTTATTTTATTTTTAAATTTTATTTATTTATTTTTATAATATGTTTATTTTCTTATTTATTTTTATTTATATTTTATATATTTTTATTTATTTTAATTTAATTTTATTATTAATTTAATTTAATATTTATTTAATTTAATGTATTATTAATTTATTTCTTAAATTTAATTTGAATTTTATTTCTTTATTACATTTTTTATTTACTTTTATTTCTAATATTTTTATTTTCTTATTTATTTTTATTTTATGTAAATTTTATTTATTTGAATTTAATTTATTTTCATTTTTAATTTATTTCTAATTTTATTTATCTATTAAAATTTTTAAATTTACTTTTTAATTCTAATATTTTTATTTTCTTATTTATTTTTGACTTATATTTTATGTAATTTCAATTTATTTTAAATTTTATTTCTTTTAATTCTTATTTCAATTAATTTTTTATTTTTTTATTTTCATTTTAAATTTTGATTTATTTTTATTTCTATTTAAGATTTTAAACTCCTTTTAATATTTTGTTTTTCTTTATATTTATTTTAACTATTTTTAAATTTTTATTTATTATTTTGGTTTGTTTTTATTTTATTTATTTTTATATATTTTTAAAATAATTTTTAATATTCCATGGATTTCAGGGTTTAGCACTGGGCTGTGCTGCCTGCCTGGCTGCAGCCCGAGCTACCTTGACCTAAAAAACCATTTCCAACCTCTGCTAAACACAGCTGTGTGTTGATCATTCAATATTTTCCTGTTCTCCACCTCACCAAACTCCATCTCTTTAGCACCATCACCACTTAGAAAACCTCAGCCAGCAAAAAAAAAATAAAAATAGACTGTTTCCTTGTTTGCAAAATAAAAAGAAAATAACATTTCCCTGCTTGAGGGGCTCGGGGACCTTGTTTGCCCCGCTCCAGCCTGGAGCAAGTTTTTATGGGCAGGTTTCTAAAGCCCTCACAGCCAGCTCTGTAACGCTGACAGAGGTGCTGCTTTAACACCTCTGCTCTGACAGCAGCAGCACCGCGGCTCTCAGGGACAACAGAGGGACGATTTTGACCATTGGCAGCTCGTGTGTGCTTGAAAAACCTTTATCTTGCTGAGGAAGTGGAGCCCTTTCAGTGCCTCTTGATGGGGAGGGCACAGGAATTCAAGGGTTTGTTCTGGAGGAGTTCTTGGTTCCAGCCCCTCTGTGTTCCCTGTGCCTTCCCTGGAATATTTTCTCCTGCAGCCTTTGCTTCCTCCTTATCATAAATCCCGATGGATTTAACTTCCAGCTACTGATCCTTTTGACAGTAATGGACCATTAACGAACTAGACATAAAATTGAAAGTGTAAATCCCTCTCCCTTGGGGAATCAGAGAGCAGGTTTAGGATGCAGGCCATGAAATGCAGGAGTTCATTGAAATCACAAAGAGGGCCTGATTAACTCTGCCTGCCTGGCACATCTGACCTGTGCCAGCTGAGGAGCACCAGAGCAGGAGCTGGGGCTGGTGCTGCAGAACCTTGGCATGTGCCAGGGGAAAGCCTTTAGTCTCAGTGTTTGGGCTCGTTTATCCCACTGCCAGGGTCTTCCCTGTAAGACAGAGAGGGAGCTAAGGGTTGCTAAGGAATTATCTCCAGGTGCTGCTGTGATTGCAAGTTTGGTGTGTTTTCCCTTTTTGAGACAAGGTGAGAAAGGAAGATCAGAGGTGAAGGGGAAAGCAGAAGGCGCCTCTGGCCCGGGGGAATGGCCCAGGCTGCTCCCACCAGGGAGAAGGATGAGGTGATGGAACAGCTCTGCAGGTTGGTGTCTGCCAAGTCCAGTTCCCAGCCCTTTCCCTGGGGTCTCCTGGGCTCCACTCTGTGTCTGTGGGAGTGGGTTTGCTGCTGTCTCTCCTCACTAGACCTTGAGATCAGTGCCCACTGATTAAAAAAGTTAATTACCTTCCTTTTGCAGGAATGGCTCTGCTTTCAAGGTCTCCCAGGCCCTTAATTGAGCATCTTCCTCTGAAAGAAGTTTTGATTGAATTGCAGTGAGTTGCTATTAGAGCCAGGATGGCCAGGTCAGAGGGGGATGTCTTCAGGGACACAGCTGAGCTCTGCCTGTGGTGAAAGGAGTGGTCCCAAACTCCTCAGGAATAAGTGGCTCCATCAGAGAGAAGGGGAGGAATCAGGTTCCAACGCAGGGCTCGGTGGGCTCCGTGTCCCTGCACCTCCTGGGAAGGGAAGTGCCCAGTGGGCCCTGCACACCTGAGCCAGCCCCACCACCTGTGGATGCTCCAGCATTTCCCTCCCTTCCCTGCAGCCCGTGGCACATTCCCGTGCCGTTCATCACACCAGCAGCACAAGAGCAACTGGAAAAAGTGTCTGGAATTTATCACCGATGGCAGGAGCTTTTGTCTGTAATAAAAAACATTTTCCCCCTCCTCTCTTCCGACGCTTTCCCCCTTCCCTTCTCTCATTATTATTATTATTAAGAAGCTTAATGCCATATGTCTTGCTGCTTCATAAATAACCCCTGTAATCAAACAGCACTGGGTAAATGGGCAGTCCAGCTTGTGCAATTTGTTTGACAAAATGAATCCAGAAGAATATGAGTCTGTGGAGGAAAGACAAATAGAACAGCTTGGATGAATGTGTTAACCAAGAGAAAAACAGCTTGGCAGAGCCGTTGGTGCTATTTTTATCCACACAAATGGAGTTTGGGGCTAATTTATTAAAAATATAGTGCGGAACGTGCCAGAATGGTCAGTGTCTCCTGGGATGGAGAGCAAGGAATGTTCTCTGTCTCCTGGGGGCTCAGGGGGGCTGTTCACACACAGAGGGAGTGAGGTGCAGCCAGCCTGGAGTGTGCTCAAGCTGCAGGTAGGGCTGGTTCAGCCACAGACTCCCTGGACCTGCTGACCAAAACACCCAGCTGGAACTGGGAGCATCCTGGACAACCTCTTGCTGCTTTCCTTGGCAGGCATTTAGTTTATTCCCTATGGATGAGACCTAGGGCGTGCCATGGGTTACCTGCCTGCTGGGCTGAGCCCGGGAGGGCCCTTCAGAAGGAGATGTCTTTGCTCAGAGGTGTCTCAGCAGCCTGGGCACACGGGAGGATGGGCTGGGAAGGGAAAGTACTCTGGGCTGGTGGTCCTGGCATCCATCCATCCTCAGACCAAGGGACATCCCACAGAGCTACCTGAGGCTCGGGAGAGCCAGCTCCCAGTGGGTGTGACCCTGCCAAGATCACAGGAGATGTGGGACAGGCAGGGTTCAGAGATGTGTGCCTTCTGGACCAGCTGGTGCTGCTGCCTGCACCCTGCTCAGGATGTGCCCGAGTGAGCTTCCCTGGGCGAGGAAAGCTGAGGGATGCCTTCATCACCTCCTGCAAGGCTGTGTCTCCTCACCACTGCTCTCTGCAGCCTGTTCCACGGGAAATCCACCCCAGAAGACAGCGAGAGCCAGCCTGAGCCCGGGAAATGCTGCAACCTAGAGGAGAGATCTCTTCATCCCGCAGCGGGGCCCTTCCTCTTCCTCACCATCGGGCGGCAGTGCAGGCTCTGGTTCCTGGCAGGGCTGGGATGTGCCTCCAGACGAAGGGGAGCGTTTTTCATTGATGAGAAGCAGCTCGGGCAGCCCTCCCTGCCTCCCACCTTTCGCGGACCTGCCCTGTGGCCGCGGCAGCCGAAGAGCTGAATTTTTAATCAAAGCGATGCTCGTGTTTTTAGGTAAGGAGAGGGATTGCGTAGAGGGGGATGTTCCCCTGCCTCCTCACCTCCCTCCTGCCCTCAGAGCACCTCAGAGCTGTCTTTGCTCCGACTTTGCCAGCACAGCACTGTCCTGCAGGCTCGAAGGGGAGCCCGTGGGATGAGCTCCGCACTGGGATGCAGGGTGGAAAGGCTCCCACAGCCCTTTGCTGGGCCTGAGCTGTGTGCTGGAGGGAGAGGCAGCAGAGCTGCAGTGCAGGTGCCTCACGTGTGGAACTGCACATCCCCAGCCAGGGATGCTGGCTCATTAGTCGAGGAAACACCTCTCTCCTGTCTGCTTCCCTCCCCCTCCTTCCAAGCGGGAATGCAGCCCCCATCTCCTTTTTCCCCATTCCTGGTGTGTGTGAGTATTCTTTTTAAAGTGGCAAGCTGAATATTTTAAACAAACACCGCTTAAAATCTATAATTTATGGGCGAAGCTTCAGAAGAGGAGATCAGTCATCTCTTGGAGCTGAGGGTGTCTCTCCAGCTGCAGCAGCCCTCACTGCTCTGGTTCCAGTCCACTGGTGCAGCATAAGGGATCAGCCTCGGGCAGGGCAGCTCCAGGCAGCACCCAGAAAATCCCCAGCTCTGAATGAAGGGAAACTGGATTGTCTCCCCTCGCAGGCAGGAACAACTCCAAGCCCTCCACCAGTGAGAGAACCCTCCTGCTAGTTCTCCTGGGAGCAGCTGGCTGGGCCCCAGGGTTTGGCCCAGAGCTGGGCTGTTCCAGCCAGCACAGCTCTCGGAATACACAGGACTGGGAATCTGCAGCCTTCCTTCAGCCCTCTTGGGGCAACGTGTTGGCTCCAGTGAGGGGTGATGCAGCTCTGTGGCACCTCTACCAGACAGTTTTGGTGCCAGGACCGGGACCCCAGTGCAGGTCCCATCTTGTCCCTCTCCTGAAACCTGAGGGAGCCGTGGCACAGGTGAGGAGCCCGAGCTGGCACAGGCTGAACTCCCAAAGCTGCCAGGTCAGACATGATAAGAAGCTGAACCAGGATCTGAATTTGAGCTTACAGGCACTGCTGGGCAGGGGAAGAGCTCAGATCACTGGGAGAAGCCCCTGCTTCCTTCTCCTCTCTGTGCCCCTGCACGTTCCCCAAGCTGAGCTGCACGTGGGAGCATTCCAGGCTTGTTCGTTAATGGGAGTGGAGAGACTTTTGCTTCGATTAATTAATTTGCTGCTCTTCCCCATTTTCGGGACCATCTTTTATTCATGGCCAAGTAGCTCAGACACCGCTGCTTGCTGCCTGCTCAGGATGCCAGCATTAATATTTCATCCCTGAGCCTGCTCGTGCTGAAGAGAGCTCATGGCCCACGTACCTGCCTCCTCCTGCTCATCTCCTGCCCTGGCCCTGCTCACATTCCTCCCTCCTTGCCCTGGGATGGATCTCCCTGTCTCTTCACCAGCTGCACGGCCTCTCCTGGGATCATATTCCCTGGAAATTGAGTGTGGCACACTTGGAGCTGGGGCTTGCAGCTCTCTGTCCCTGTCTCCTGTGGCACCGGGTGATCAGCCCTGTGTGGGGAGTGCTGTGATCACTGTGGCCACAACAGGGGGTTCTGGGAGCAACCTGTTGGGATATAAAGCAGCTTGGGAAAGGGGAGTGACTCGTATTCTCCTGTCCTTCTGTCCCCTCCCAGGAAAACAGGGAAAACAGGATCTAGATTTCAGTTACCAGAGGAGTGGTTTGGTGCTGTGGCTGCAAGCTGGGAGGAAAGAAGGTGGCTGAAGAAGAAAACCCTGGCTGTACCTGCCAGGGGAGCAGCAGCAAGGATGAAACAACGTTCTCCTCCACCTTCTTCACCTCTCTCCTGGCTCCTGTGCATGCACTTTCCAGCATTCCTTAGTTCTGCAGAGCTCCAAGGCCAGGAGCAGCCTTGGCCTGCAGCTCTGTGTCTGAGCTGAGGGCAGGGCACAGTGCAGCTGGTTGGAGTGGCACTTCATTTACTGAATGGCAGCTCCATAATCCTCTTCAAATAAAAGGACTGTGGAGTTTCTGTTGCTGGGATCTGATGGAAGCCTTTGCTTTCAGGCAGGTGGCACAAAGGGAACACCTCCTTGCTGCATGCAGGAGTTCCTGGAATTTGCTTGGGCTTTGTTCTTTGATTATTTGTTCTCTGCTTTGTCACTGGGGCTGGTGGATGTGATATATTGTCCCTGACTGAAGAGCTTGTTCTGGCAGGGAAGTGTTTTCCAGGTCTCATGGGATGGGAGGAGAGCCCTCACAGGGCACAATCTGTGCCCTTTCCTCTTCATCCCAGAGATGCCAGAGCCAGTTCTCTCAGCAGAGCCAATTCCTGGTGCATCTTCCATGTCTTCAAGAATAAGACAGCACAGCAGCTCATGAACTGCCTGGCCCCAGAGGCTGCAGGACTAAAGTGCTTTTAGGAGCCACCAAACCAAAGCATCACCTCAAAAGATGTCCCCGGGTCAGGGTGGGAAAATGTGTGTCTGCTCCTAACAGATGTTTGAGGAAAGACCAGATGTGGCTGCTGGAGAGTCCCAGTCCCCGTGCAGAGAGGGGATTTGGGAGCAGAGGGTGGGATGTGTGGGAGAGCACGTGCACACACATGTGTGCACCCAGACATGTGTGCTGGGGACGTGCTCAATTAAGGCTCTGTGACTGCAGGTTGCAGGATGTGGAGGCTGCGAGTGGCAGAGTCTCCACAGCCTCATTAAACCCTCGTGTCCAAATTAAAATGTCAGATTTGCATATCAGTTCTCTGTGTTCTCAGGCCCGTTATTGAGCAGCAGCCGGGAGGGAGCTGCTGTGGGTGTCCAGCAGGGAACAGGAGCTGTGGGTGTCCAGCAGGG